>NC_034592.1:96637578-96679706 GCF_900095145.1 Mus pahari
AAAATATTTTTGCATATCTCAGAACAAGTCTATAAAGAAGTACTATAAAGAAGTCTTATAAAGTCTATAAAGAAGTGAAATTCTATTTCATATCCACTAGGAAGTCTATTAGTATTATTTTTTAAACTGGAAAATAAGTGATACGAAAATTATGGTGAAATCAGGACCTTCTTAGACCCATGATGGGTTGTGAAGTGCTACGGCTGCTGTGAAGATCAGTTTGACATTTCTTCTGAAGGAGAGACTTTGCATGTGAGGACGAGCTGTTAACGGGGAAGAAAGAAGGGGTAATGGTATGTATATGACAAAGAAGCAGAAAGGGAATTATTTGGAGGGTGGGTGAGGACTGGCAAGGGTAAAATGGGTGGGGGAGTCTATGGCCGACAATCTATAAGGATTGGTTCACTAAATTTGTACCTCTTGTGCTAGACTCTGGTCCTGCATACAGATACCCTGCTTTAACTAGTATAAGATGTTCCTCCCCTAGAAGATAATTAGACATACCTAGCATAATCCCAATCTTCACCTCTTTCAAAGTTTATCATCAGCTAGGTAATGGGCAGTCTGGGACTTAACTGGACACTTGGGAATGGCTTATATTCAGGGTCTGACCTCATGACCTACTACCACCATCACAGGCAGTGCCTTACTGGTCTTCAAAGCATTACAGAAAGGAACAAGGTAGATTCTGCCCTGCCCCAATCCATAGTGGCATTTGTGTTGGTGGGGAGAGGTTTAAAGACCACAGTACATTTATGGCCTCAGGGCTTCGCAGAGCTTTTACACACACTCAGTTCACAGAAAGTAGCTTGGCCTAGTCCTGAGCAGGCTGGAAGAGATGAGCTCATACAAGCCCATCAATAAGTCTAACATGAAAATCCTCACATACTTTCTCACCTCTCACCCCACAGACCAGACCCCCACATGCAGTAGATACCAGAGAAAGTGAAGGTGGTCAGATCCACCAAGGCTCTGATGTCACCCTGTGCAAGCCTGGCATTGCTATGTTCTCCTGACTCCCCGTGCTCTGCTTTTAGTGTGGTCATTAAGAGCCCTTTGTATCTGAAAAGCTCACCAACTAATGTAATGTTATGAACCAATCACATGAGCTGTGAGGACCAAACACTTGTACTTCACTAATCATTGAGGCTGATGCACAATCTAGAGTCCCTCAAATATGCTGCCCACATACTGCCCTCATCTCCCTTCTCCATGCGTCACTTCTGCATTAACTTAGCCATTTTTACTCCCTGGGGGAGCTCCGGAAAATTGAAGAAGTCAGCTCAGCAGGGTCCCAGGAAGATTGAAGGCTGAAGCCAAGCCCACAGATACTATAATGGAAAAACACTCTGGGTTTAAATCAAAAGAACTTAAATTGCAATTTTTGGAAGAATAAGTTCTGGTTATTTTGTGGTTAAGAAAAAATAATGGAAAGGGAAGAAGAAAAAAAAAAGATAATATTGCTCACTCAAGAGTGATGTGAAAAACGATGGTAATTCTATGCCTTGGTTGGATGCCTCGAGGCCTTTCACATCCTGGCTGCCTGGTGTTCACTGTACCAAGGAAAACACTTTCCAGTTTTGTGGGTTTGAAATGCAATGTCCTTCTCATGGTTGTCTGTTGTTTTAGTTTAATGTACTGAGTTATAAACGTAAACCTCTAGGCAGGAGCAATGCTGAGAAAGGACAGCTCAGGCCAAGTATGGAAGGAGCGAAAAGGGAATTAGGTAAAAAGTCAAAATCCATTTATACCTTCCCTGCTATTTCCTTACCCCAGGCCACATTGATCTTTCTGTCCCTCATTAGGATGTTTCCTCACTGAACATTACTGAGGTACTCTAAGAGAACAGTCGGAGGACAGAAGGACCCTTCACAGGCCTTCATGGGAGTTCCCTTTCCAAAATATATGATTCGGGGCTTTTCAGTCAATTCCAAGTTGTTTGACTTGCTATACCCTCTGATGTTTAATTGCCACCCCAAAAGGAATGTTGTACGCACCACCAGGAGCTGCTCCTCATCCCACCCCATCACCACCTCCAGCCCCTCAAAGCTTCTCCTATTCCTTCTGACTCTATGGATTTGTCTATTCTGCCCATGTCAGAGGTGGATCATGTATTTTGTTGTAGCACAGTGACCAACCACCGAGGCTCTTTTTCCCTTCCTCTGCAAGCTCTGCTTCACTGGGGTCTTCCGCGTGCTACTCTTCAAAGTACCGACTGTCTTCTAAAGGCTTTGATTCAACTGCTGAAGACGCAGATATCTCATCTGGACTCTGATTCATGTATCCACTGTCCCCCGAGAATCTTTTTCTTCATTTCTCCCAGTTAAAAGCAAAGGGTCTAAAGCCTCCTTCCATCCCCTGCCAACACACACACACACACACACACACACACACACACACACACACACACACACGCACGCACACACATTTCTCATCCTATCATGTTCCTTCTCTTACCATTTTCCTAAATTTCAGAACCACAAAGGTAGAATAGCATCCTTTGCCTCTTTCTCCATAAAGAACAAGGAATGGCAATGAAGACCTCGAAATCTTCCCCCAAGTCATCCAGGTAATTTAATGTTCGATGTCACATTGTAATCATGTAAACATGGTTCTTAACTCGATGGTGCTGTCTCTGTACTCCAGTCCAGCAGCCCTCCTGCCTATCCCTAAGAATGGTTGATTGCAAAGCGGTTCTCCTTAGTTAACCTCTTACCTAGCCAAGGCCTGACAGGGTCTGACCTCAGCCTCCTTTCCCCGGCTGGTCATGCATTGTTTCCCATCTGAGAACACAGCTTTCTTTCTCGTTTACTTTTCCAACTCTCTGGGATTATTTTAGCTTCAGGCTTCCACCGCAGACTGGATGAATAGCAAGCAGAATTATTCTTCTTACCCTCCCTCAAGTTATTTGACCTTTTGACCTGGCCAACCCACTTAGGTCTCAGTCATGTTCCTTTGTTTATTTGTTTGTTTTTCCAAAGAAATCACCCTAGAAGCAGCAAGACCTCAAACAAAAGCTGGGAGCATGCCTTTTGTGTCCCCGTGGCATTGTGTACGGCTACAATCACGGCATTTAACAGAGCTGAAAACATCCGCTCTCCTTGCTTCTACCTCTAACTTGGTGAGGACAGGGGTCATATATTGGATCTGCTCCTTACTCTGCCTTAAGGATATAGCCTGTCACAAGGCAAGTGCTGGAAAATGCCTGCTTAGCCTTGCACTTCATAGACAATGGGCCTGGTTGGGGCTGTATCTTAGTTACTGGGTCAGATTGGTTTTGTTTGCTCTTTTTTTTTTTTAAATTTATTTTTTATTAGATATTTTCTTCATTTACATTTCAACTATTATCCCCTTTCCTGGTCTCCACTCCAAAAACCCCCTATCCCCTTCCCTGCTCTACCTGCTCACCAACCCACCCACTCCCATTTCCTGGCCCTACATTCCCCTACAGAGCCTTCACAGAACCAAGGGCTTCTCCTCCCATTGATGACTGACTAGGTCATCCTCTGCTNCATATGTAGCTAGAGCCATGAGTCCCACCATGTGTTTTCTTTGGTTGGTGGTTTAGTCCCAGGGGGCTCTGGGGTGTCTGGTTAGTTCATATTGCTGTTCTTCCTATAGGGATGCAAACCCCTTCAGCTCCTTGGGTCCTTTCTCTAGCTCCTTCATTGGTGACCCTGTGCTCTGTCCAGTGGATGGCTGTAAGCATCCACTTCTGTATTTGTCAGGCACTGGCAGAGTCTCTCATGAGACAGCTATGTCAGACTCCAGCAGCAAGCACTTGTTGGCATCTACAATACTGTCTGTGTTTGGTGTTTGTATATGGGATAGATCCCCAGGTGTGGCAGTCTCTGGATGGTCAGTCCTTCAGTCTCTTCTTCTCACTTTGTCTCTGTAACTCCTTCCATGGATATTTTGTTCCCCCTTATAAGAAGGATCGAAGTAGCCACACTTTAGTATTCCTTCTTCTTGAGATCCATGTGTTTTGTGAATTGTATCTTGGGTATTTCAAGCTTCTGGCTAATCTACTTATCAGTGAGTACATATCATGCATGCAGAAAGAGGAACACTCCTCCATTGCTGGTGGGATTGCAAGGTAGTACAACCACTCGGAAAATCAGTTTGGTGGTTCCTCAGAAAATTAGACATAGTACTACCTGAGGATCCAGCAATACCACTCCTGGGCATATACCCAGAAGAAGCTCCAACATGTAATAAGGACACATGCTCCACTATGTTCATAGCAGCCTCATTTATAATTGCCAGAAGCTGGAAAGAACCCAGATGTCCCTCAACAGAGGAATAGATACAGAAAATGTGGTATATTTACATAATGGAGTACTATGCAGCTATTAAGAACAATGAATTTATGAAATTCTTAGACAAATGGATGGATCTGGAGGATATCATCCTGAGTGAGGTAACTCAATTGCTTGCTCTTTTTATTCCTTTTGTATGAGTATAGTTCATCATGTGTCCTTATCAGCATCTTATACTTACAAAACAGGCAAAGGACCAGGAAAGTAAGTCAAGTGTTCATTCAATATTTGCACTTAATTTTAAATTTTAATTTGTTTTTTACTTCCTGAGAAGTAGAAACATGTTACAAGCTTAAGAGTTCTTAGTCCAATGCTCCGTCAGTCCTTGACCTGATTTCCTCAAACTGACTTCTTTCTGATTAACATTTACATCTAAAAATGGGAATGATAAAGTCTATATAATCAAGATGTGAAAATGACAGGTGAGACATATAGCTACCTCCATTTTATGTAAAATAAAATAAAAAGTCAGCAGAAATGTTATCCTGGCCTTCAGAGTTGATAAAAATGTTAGCCAAGCCCCATCACAAGTGCATTAAAATTTTGGGAGTTGGGGACTTGTCCCACACTGATACCCTCAAAAAGTCACTGGCTAAACATCTGACTCATTATGTCACCTTTCTCTGTATGTCTCTGTCTCTCAGTATCTCTCTGTGTGTCTCTGTCTTTCTATCTCTGTCTCTCTCTCCCTTTATGCCCCACCCTCATGTTTTGCTGTAGATAAGAAGGGAACCAACTCACTTTTCTTGTTCAGCTTCTATGGATGAGCAGTACATCTATTTCCTCCATGCCGTTCCAGTTCTTAAAAACATGGTTTGATTCTCCACGGGAGAAAGTGTGATTATGTTAACACATTAAGGACTACAGTGGAAAGTCACCTATTGTCTGATAAATTCATAATTACAGGTTGCATCTCTGTTCTCACAGAGGAACCACAACAGTCTCTTCCTCCGTAATGCAGCTCGCAGAGAGGGGGGCTTTAAGTCATTTAGGAGACCAGCTGTGTTGTAGTTCGGCTGCAAAATAACGAAAGTTCTGAAGTATGCTTGGCATATATTCTGAGGAGAAGCATACGCTGCTTATGCAGGCAAAATGCCCTATTGCTGCAGAAGCCTTGGTGAAGTTACATGGGGATGTTACACATATGTAGCACATCAACGCCAGTGCCTGTGCTGCTGAGTACACACTGTCACTTGATCCTTCTGTTTCATATCTTGAAAATGGGCATCAGTTCAACTTGGAACTGCATAAGCAGGGAAGGTTAGAAATAGTACCTTCTCAACAACCTCAGCAAATGCTCACATTTTATAGATCAAGAAAGATGGCATAAGGCATTAGAATTCTTTGGTCACAAGATCTGATAAAGGTACATATTTGTGCCTTAAATATGGTAGAACCCTTTACCAGAAATATACTTACATTTTTTTTCTAACTAAAACCCAGACAAGAAAATCTAGATTAAAAATGAATGGGTAGATGAAGGAAGATGAGAAGGAAAGACCAGAATCAAATGTTTAACCAGAGGCCATCAGTCCCAGGGTCCCAGTGATGACTCCGGGGCACAGAGCCTCCTTCCAATGGCCTGTATCATTTTCTTATTGAAATAGATTTGTGTCTTCCAGTAAAGCCAGTAGCATCAGACATTGGACTGATGTGTCTCAGATGTTTGTGCAAGTTGAAGAACTTAAACTGCTATGCTTCTATTACTCAAAGAGATTTGAGGGTGTAACAACCTTTCCAGTGTGTTTTTAAATTCACCCATCCCTCACACATCTACTTATTTTTGAAGTAAGATTATTTGAAAGCTAGCCTTCAAACTCAGTGTTCTTCTGTCTTATACTCCCAAGTTCTGGAATCACGGGTCTGTCACATCATGCTTAGTATGCCTGATTACTGATTCCCTTATTGGTTCTCAACCCCTGCTCATTCTCCCTCAGGAAAATTTCCCATTGAATAGCCTTCTTACCTTCATATTTCTAGTCTCTATACTTGGTCTTGGTCTTCTGCCAACCCTAAGTCCCTACCTCCCTAAGGATAAACACAGCCAGCAGATGGCTGTGCACCACTTTGGCATAGAGAGAATATCTTGTGTAGTGTATGGATGCATCACCTGTCAATTAAAAAAAAACCTACGGCCTATTGCTTAGGCAGGAAATAGAAGCTGGATCATTCGGGAGGCAAAAAGATTCTGAGATAGAGCTAGGTTTGAAAGATTTGCCAGGAAGATGTGCATGCATGGTACCTCAGCACATGTGGCAGAATGTAGGCTAGAATAATGATTCTAGTCAGAGAAGAACCTAGCTATAAGGACAAAGAATTTGTAAATATATTTTGAGTCTGAGTTTTATTTCTGGGAGCATGGGACTGGGAGGGAGAACTGGACCCCAACATCAACAAAATGGAGCCTAACTTAATGCCTATTAAAACTCAAGTTTACAGAGCACAAAAGGCCTAAGTAAAAAGCAAGTAATAGTTAGGCCAGCTGGACAAGAGGTCTGGGAGAGAGAAGGGGGGAGGGGAGGGGAGGGGGAGGAGTGGGGGTGTAGAGAGGGTGAGGGAGAGGGAGAGGGAGAGGGATTCTCAGAACAACACAAGACTAATGGCTGGGAAGGAGATTTCTTAGTCAAGAAGCAAGAACCTGAATAGAGATAGTATGAAAGGTGACTTTTTAAAGAAGCCCCTACTAAACTGAAAAACAAAACAAAGAAGTTGGTACTTCTTGAGGTCAGAAGTGCTGAGTCCCCTAGAAGTTCTTTTATTGTTGAGAATAGTTTTTGTTATCCTAGGTTTTTTGTTATTCCAAATGAATTTGAGAATTGCTCTTTCCAAGTCTATGAAGAATTGGTTAGGAACTTTGATGGGGATTGTACTGAACCTGTAGACTGCTTTTGACAAGATGGCCATTTTTACTACATTAATCTTTCCATCCCATGACCATGAGAGATCTTTCCATCTTCTGAGGTCTCCAATTTCTTTCTTCAGAGACTTGAAGTTCTTGTCATACAGATCCTTCACTTGCTTGGTTAAAGTCACAGCAAGGTATTTTATATTGTTTGTGACTGTTGTGAAGGGTGTTGGCTCCCTAATTTCTTTCTCATCCCTTTTATCCTTTGAGTAGAGGAAGGCTGCTGATTTGTTAGGGTTAATTTTATATCCAGCCACCTTGCTGAAGTTGTTTATCAACTGTTAGAGCTCTCTGGTAGAATTTTGGGGGGTCGCTGATGTATACTATCATATCATTGGTAAATAGTGATAACTTGACTTCCTTCTTCCCAATCTCTTTTTGCTGTCTCATTGCTCTGGCTAGAACTTTGAGTACTATATTGAATAGATAGGGAGAGAGTAGGCAGCCTTGTCTAGTTCCTGATTTTAATGGGATTGCTTCAAGTTTCTCTCCATTTAGTTTGATGTTGGCTACTGGTTTGCTGAATATTGCTTTTATTATATTTAGGGTATGCACCTTGAATTCCTGATCTCTTCAATACTTTTTAACATGAATGGGTGTTGTGTTTTGTCAAAGGCCTTTTCTGCATCTAATAAGATAATCATGTAGGTTTTGTTTCTTTGAGTTTGTTTATATATTGGATTACACTGATGGATTTCTATACATTGAACATCCCTGCATCCTTGATATGAAGCCTACTTGATCACGGTGGATGACCGTTTTGATGTGTTCTTGGATTTGGCTTGCAAAAATTTTATTGAGTATTTTTGCATTGATATTCATAAAGGAAATTGGTCTATAGTTCTCTTTCTTTGTCGGGTCTTTTTGTGGCTTAGGTAATAGTGTAACTGTGGCTTCATAGAAAGAATTGGGTAGTGTTCCTTTTGTTTCTATTTTGTGGAATAGTTTGAAGTGTATTGGTATTAGATGTTCTTTGAAGGTCTGATAGAATTCTGCACTAAAACCATCTGGCCCTGGGCTCTTCTTGGTTGGGAGACTTAATGACTGCATCTATTTCCTTTGGTGTTATGGGGCTGTTTTACATGGTTTATCTGATCCTGATCTAACTTTGGTACCTGGCATCTGTCTAGAAAATCTTCCATTTCATCTAGGTTTTCTAGTCTTGTTGGGTATAGATTTTTGTAGCAGGATCTGATTTTTTTTTTTTTTTAATTTCCTCGGTTTCTGTTGTGACCTCAAGCTATACTACAGTGACAGGCAGGTAGATCAATGGAATAGAACTAAAGATCCAGAAATGAACCCACACATCTATGGTCACTTGATCTTTAATAAAGAAACTACAATCATCCAGTGGAAAAAAGACAGCATTTTCAACAAATGGTGCTAGTTCAACTGGAAGTCAGCATGTAGAAGTATGCAAATTGATCTATGCCTATCTCCTTGCACAAAGGTCAAGTCCAAGTAGATCAAGGACCTCCACATAAAGCCAGATGCACTGAAACTAATAGGAGAGAAAGTTGGAAAGAGCCTTGAGTACTTGGGCACAGGGGAAAACTTCCTGAACAGACCACCAATGGCTTATGCTTTAAGAGCAACAATCAACAAATGGGACCTCATAGCATTGAAAAGCTTGTGTAAAGCAAAAGACACTATCAATAGGACAAAACGGCAACCCACAGATAGGGAAAAGATATTTACCAACCCTACATCTGATAGAGGGTTAATATCCAAAATATACAAAGAACTCAGACTCCAAAGAACCAAATAAACTATTAAAAAGTGGAGTACAGAGCTAAATAGAGAATTCTCAGCCGAGTAATCTCGAATGGCTGGAAAACACTTAAAGAAAGGTTCAACATCCTTAGTCATCATGGAAATGCAAATCAAAATGATCCTGAGATTCCACCTCACAGCAGTCAGAATGACTAAGATCAAAAACTCAGGTGACAGCAGATGTTGGTGAAGATGTGTAGAAAGAGTAACACTCTTCCATTGTTGGTGGGATTGCAAACTGATATAACCACTCTGGAAATCAGTCTGGAGGTTCCTCAGAAAAGTGAACATAGTATTACCTGAGGACCCAGCCATACCACTCCTAGGCATATACCCAAAAGTTTCTCCAACATATAACAAGGACACATGCTCCACTATGTTCATAGCAGTCTTATTTATAATAGCCAGAAACTAGAAGCAACCCAGATGTTTCTCAACAGAAGAATGGATACAGAACATGTGGTACATATACATAATGGAGTACTATGCAGTGATTAAAAACAATGACTTCATGAAATTCTTAGGCAAATGGATGGAACTAGAAAATATCATCCTGATTGAGGTGTCCCAGACACAAAAGTACACACATGATATATATTCACTTATAAGTGAATTCTAACCCGAAAGCTCACAATGCCTATGATACAACCTACAGACCTTATGCAGCATGGAAGGAAGGAAGGAAGGAAGGAAGGAAGGAAGGAAGGAAGGAAGGAAGGAGGAGGAGGAGGAGGAGGAAATAAGGGTAGCAGTATCAGAAACTGGAGAGAGGTACAGAGGGTCAGGAAATCAAATAAAAATAGGTAGTGGGAGGCGGGAATGAAGAACTGAGGATAGCCACTAGAGGGTCCCAGACACCAGAGAAATATGAGGCTCCCAGGACCCAGTGGGATTGACTTTAGCTGTAATGCACAGAGAAAGGGGAGATAGAACCTATGGAGACCACATCCAGTAGATAGGCATGGTCCCTGCGAGGGATGGAGCCACCCACCCATCCCAAAGTTTTTTTTTTTAACCCAGAAATGCTCCTGTCCAAAGGAAGAACAGGAACAAAAAATGGAACAGAAACTGAATGGCCCCACCTGAGGATACATCATGTGTACAGACACCAAACCCAACACTGTTGCCATGGTAAAGAGGCACTTGTAGACAGGAACCTCCTGAGGAGTTCCAGCCAGCAACTGACCAAAGCAGAGGTGGATGCTTGGAGCCAACCATCAGGCTGAACTCAGGGAACCTGGTGGGGGGAGCTGGCAGAAGGACCAGAGGAGCAGTAGGGGATTGCAACCCAATTGGAAGAACAACATAGGCTGGTCTGATCACCAAGTTCTCTCAGAGACTAGACCACCAACCAAGGAGTGTACCTAAAGGGATATTTGGCTCCAGATACATATGTAGCAAAGGATGGCCTTGCTCAACAGCAATGGAAGGGGTGGCCCTGTGTCCCAGGGAGGTTTGATGCCCCACAGTAGGGGGGTGCTGGAACAGTAGGGTTGGAGAGAGTGGGTGAGTCAGGGAGCACTCTCATACAGGCAAAAGGGGGGGGCAGATGCAGAGGGGTAACCAGGAAGTGGCATATCATGGGATGGAGAGTTGTTGGAGGGGATAACCAGGAAGTGGGACATCATTTGAGATGTAAATGAATGGAATGATTAATAATAATAAAAGAAAAAATGAAAAAAAAAGAAGTTGGTACTTCTCCCAAGGGCAAAGCACAGTAGCAGCTGGCATAGGGAGGAGGATCCAGTCTGAGGGGGAGGAACCAGCTCCTGGTTACACCCAAGCTGCATGTAGCCCATGCAACAACAGGTGCCAAAACCCGTGGAGACTTCCTGGAAACCACAGCTGTGGGGTATGCCTCTTCGGGTTCTCTCAAGCTTGGCAAGACCCATTGGCCTAATCCTGTCCTAGGGGAAATCATGTTCAATGCTCATGGCGTGCAGAAGTGCAGCCTGAGGTTGGCTGCTGTGGCCAGAATGGGGCAGCAGGCCAAAATGCTTCTCCCTATAAAGAAAGGGACAGGGGCATTGCCAGGCATAGCACAGCATCTGAACTAAATAACAGGCACAGGAGACAGAGGCGGGCAGATCTCTGTGAATCCTAGACCAGTCTGGTCTACACAACAAAATCAGGATAGGACTCTGCTGATAGATTCAGCTACTTGCAAATAGCAATCTAAAATTCAAAACCACACATTTTTCTTAAAGATACTATGTAGGGTTTTTCTTAATAATACATAGAAATATCCTTACTAATATAAAAGATAGAGACACATCAATCTTGAATTTATATAGAGAGAAAGTAGAGAGAGCAGAAGATGCCATGGGATAATTATTTTCAAAACATGGCCACAAGAGCTGGCCAGTTAGAGTTAATAGCAGCCCAGATGGAACATAGCAAGTTATAACTTGGGATATCAACAAGATAGAGAAGTAGACATAATAGCATAGAGGGTAGATATCTACCCACCTCTTAGTGCTGATTAAGACTTATGATAAATATAAGATTGTGTGTCTTGTATCCTGAACTAAATGGCCAAAGACAGGATAGAAACCCTGACTGAGATTATGTATTTCCACAGCACCTTAGGAGTCCTTCCATCAGTAGCCACTTCTGCCTGAACTGAGGGTCTGCAAGTAAAGTCACCATGGGCCTCTCATTCTCATTCCATTAGTTCCCTGACTTGATGCTTTCGGGATTCTCCTCCATCTCCATGCAGCCAACTCATTTCCCCCAAAGCAATTCAGTTTCCAAATCCCGTTCTTTATGCAGCCTAAATATTCTCTATACATTCCCCCTGTATGTCCATTTCTAAGTTTAGGGGAATTAGTACAAGGTGTGTCATTTTCTTCCAGACAGTCTCACACTGGCTTCATGTGCCCTAGAACTCACTGTGTATCCCTAGATTGCCTCAAACTTTCAGCAATCCTTCTGCCTCAGCCTCCAAAGTGTTGGGATTACAGGCTTGAGCTGCCACAGTGACTTAGAATCTAAGTTTTAGAGGCTTTCTACCCATGCCTTCTCCACTCTTCAACCTCTCTGCCTCCACAGGTCAGTGCCTGGAAACATGTATCAAAGCAAATATTTTCTGTTCGTAAACTTTCAGTGACACATTCAGTGGCTAGCCTTCTTCTACAGGAGAAAGTTCAGGAAACAGTTAAGTCCAGCTTCTCTTGCTACCTTCCTAAATCATCTTCCTCTGTTTGGTACCTCTTCGGTCACACTGAACTCTTAAATGAACCTCATTTGCCAAGCAAGCTACTCCATGGTTTGCCTCTTTTTACATTTTTAACTCTCTTCTAAGAATATGCTCTTCCTTAAGTCTCTACCTGGTCCATTTCTACTCTTCCTTTAAAGTCTAGTTCAAGAGTGGATGCCTCTCTGAAGTCTCTGCACACTCAGTGGCTTGCCATAGTCTGCTAAGACAGAATGTACCTGTCTCTATCTCTCTGAATTTCTTTCTCTGTCTGTGTGTATGCCCCTCCCTCCCCTCCCCATCACCCACCACACCTCTCATCTTCTTCAAGGATACTTTCTTTATTATAGCCCTTTCAAACTGTATTTGTAGCATTGTTTTAAAAAAAATCCATCTTATTCATCCCATGTTGATCTGACAAGTATTGAAAGTGGATTGAATCTTTATTCCTTTTTGCAGTCCAAGGCCTTTCAGAAACAAAGATAAATAACAGAACATTGAAAAGCTTTCTTTTATAGATACATACTCACATGAATATCTAAATCAATGCTGTTTGAAATCTACTTTCAAACACAAACATAACTTTAACTTTCTAAATTAATAATAAGGCAATACTAACTCAACAATAGACTAAATAGTACAATGTACATGATATGTTATCATTTCAACTTGAAGCAATAAAGCAATTCTTGAGGTAACATAACATTTTTAACACTCTGTTTCAGAAGTCTGATGTGGCTTTATGTATGAAACATATCAGTTTTGGAAGAGTCAACTCCAGGTGTTGAATAGGCTAGTATGGGTGGATAATGGTTACTATCCATATATGTATTAGGATACCTTTATATTAACCCCAAGTTATATAGACACAGAGTCAACTAGTAGATTATTGATAAGCCCCCAAAAATGAGTTATAAAGTCTTCTAGATCCCACCAAAGTCAGACTATCTCCTATTACCACTTATGAATTAGATCGAAATACCACCCATAGTCTGCTCTAGACTAAATGTTGAAGAAGATGCATTCCTTATTCTAGGGACCAGATGCTTTTTCACAAAGCTAAGTAAGATATCCATGGAGACTTCTAGAACCTAAATACATTAGGTAATTCTTTTTCTTTTTCTCCATTTTCTTCTCTTTTGTTGCTAAGATTTTGACTTCATGGGACCAACTCACAACTTTCTCTAAATCTAGATGGCTGTATTACTAAGATGATTTGGAAAAGTCTCAGCTCTAAGCCACTATTGTCTATAAAGTCTCAGTTCTAGGTAATTTTCTTAATACACATTTTCTTCAATGTGACTCTGTGACAATTTGTCACAGAGTGCTTTAAATCAATAATATTTTATTACAATTTTATAGTGTGATTAATTTCAGTTTAGTTAGGGAGAGAGAGGAGTCTGGGATTCCTGAAGATATGACAAGCATAACAAATAGAGATGAAAAAGTTCATTAAGCAATCTGAAAGACACTTCAATTCTATATTATATGGCTATGACCATATTAAATGCACCTGAAGAATTTTTAAATGACACTAATTCCAAGGCCCCTCACTGGTGACTTTACAGAGTACTTGGAATGACTTCTCCTTTATTCTAGAACATCCATGAAGAACCCTTTCAGATATTAATACCACAACCCCTTGTGGTATTAAGGCCATTATCAATAAGGCATAATAAAGTTAGGAGAAGAGCTAGTCATTTATAGCTAAAGCACAGGACAGAGATGCTCCCATGTTGAAGGAGCCAAGGAAGCATCCAGAATAGTCAGATGTCAGCAGGGGCAAGAAACCAAGGCTGTTGTACAGATAGAAGCACTGGCCTGGGCTGGTGAGATGGCTCAGTGGGTAAGAGCACTGACTGCTCTTCCAAAGGTCCTGAGTTCAAATCCCAGTAACCATATGGTGGCTCACAACCATCCGTAACAAGATCTGATGCCCTCTTCTGGAGTGTCTGAAGTCAGCTACAGTGTACTTACATATAAGAAAGAAAGAAAGAAAGAAAGAAAGAAAGAAAGAAAGAAAGAAAGAAAGAAAGAAAGAAAGAAAGAAAGAAAGAAGCACTGGCCTTTCTAGGGAAGAACACTCCATACAGATGCATTTTCAACACTGTTTGGGTGAGGGCATTTCTCCACATGACTGGCCTGCTCTAAATCAGAGGTCTGCAGACTACCTCACTTTTTACTCTATTCTATACTCTTCTCAATCCCACAAGAGAGTGACATCTTCCCAGTTTGTCCTAAAGATTCTATGGAAACACACGCTTCCATGCTGATGTCAGGACTTTGTCTTCTGTTCTTGCCTCTCTCCTCTCATGACTTCCACTACAAATTGTTCTTTCTGCTTTGGATTCAGAGTTCTCTCCTGCCCTTTTGGAAATCATACTTGTTTTGCCTCTCTTCCTAGCATTCCTTCTTTGAGAAGGGTCTTATAATATAATAAACTCTGACCCAAGATAGGCATCACATGAGAACCATGTGAGAGAGTGAGATGAGCTCTTGGACAACACAAATGTGTTTTTACTCATGTTTCCTAAGTGCAAAATTGATTTTCACACTCCTTTAGGGCACAAGACCCTCTTAGAAGAATAAATGCCAGAATTCAAATATCCCCTTTAAAAGAGGATGGCTTTGTCTATGGAAAAAATATATTTGAAATAACAAAATAATAATACATTTGTCTTTCAGGCTCAGAGACAACAGACCATGGTTCTCAACTGGTTGGTCATGGCCCCTTTGGAGGTCGAATGAACCTTTCACAGACATCACATATCAGATACACTGGGTATCAGGTATTTAGATGATGATTCATAACAGTAGCAAAATTACAGTTATATAAGTAGTAAGAAAAACAACATTATGGTTGGGGGGGGGTCAACACAACATGAGAAACTGTATTGAATGGTCGCAGCATGAGAAGATTGAGAACCACTGCCCTGCCGTTGACCCATCCCCAATCCAAGGAGAGTGGGGTGGAGAAGTGAGATCCTTCGGGAGACTCTTACTCTCCTCAGCAACACTCAACCCCAGCTGCCTTCTACCAGGAAGACTGCCTTTCCTCCTCCAGTCCCTGACACAGATGCATACAAAGTGAGGTTTTTTTTTTTTTTTTTTTTTTTTTTTTTTCATTTAAGAAGCAAGTCTGTTTGCAAACAGGAAGCTGCAGAAGTAGGAGGGTGTGAAAGTGGTGAACTGGAGGACAGTTCTGAAAACGCATCAGTGGTACAGGAGCCTGATTTAGCCTCACTCCCCAAGCTGGTCCGGCTCCAGTCACTTGGGACAAGCCCAAGTCTCACTCTTCTGAGTGCTAGTAACAAAACTCAAGGCTCTAAAAGGAAGCCATGGGACTTTCCTATCCTGTCCCCAGAGAGCAGAGGGGCTTCTGCTGACAAGCATGACCAGGGTAGATGGCAAGCAAGCCCATTGGTGACAACCACAGTTTTTGATGGAATGCCACACAACACCACCTGCTGTCCCTTCCAAAGCCTGAAATAGAGCCAGGGTTTCCACTGTCAGTTTGCTCCATGTGGGGAGTGGCATCAAAGCCCAGATCCAGCTTAGGAACATACCTCTGGCATTTCAGAGAGGTCATCATCAAGTCAGTGCCCTCTCCTCCCAAACCCATGGCTTGTTTGGTCTCATGCCAAGGTTATTACATGAGAAAGCTTCATTCTTTCCTCACAAACCATGGAACCCACAAGTCTAGCTCTGTATCTGCGATGAGAGCCCACGTCTGCTTTACTTAATTCATCATGTTTTATTCTCTTACACATTTGAATAGGTCCTTAAGAAAGTACTCATCAAGTAAACGTGTGACCGACAACAACAGGTGTAGCTGACACACAAGAAATCCTGAGAGGACACTGCATTCACAGTAACACGAGACTTCTCAGCAGACAACTGTGACAGATTCTTTCCCAGAGGTTAATTTGGACTTAAAATGTCTTTATGGAACTGGTTAATACTGAAAAACGTCTAGAAGACAAGAAGCACAGGCCAGATACAAACTATCTGACATGTCCATTGTCTCCTGTCTTGAAGCTTATTAACCCAAGAAGCTCACTGAACCATCACACAGCCCTGGTTAGAACATCATTTGCTAATGAAGGAACAGACTTTCAGAAGGTCTGCAACCTGTCTTTGCTTTTCCAAATTTTCATGGGACTAGCAAAGATGATAAAAAAAAAAAAAACAAAACAAAACAAAAAAAAACAAAAAAACAAAAAAAAAAACTACATGGTAAAGTTGATGTGGCAAGCTTGTGACTCAGGTCTCGACAGATCTGACGAATTATTAAATAACAACAAAAGAGTAAATAACTAAAAAGTAAATGTCCAGAGGAACCAAAGAGTTAACTTTGAAGACAGCGTGCTCAGAGAACAGGTGTCCCACTTCTTCATTTTGTGATCTGAGCTGGCCTTCTCTCATGACCTTTTCTCATGTCCACAAGCAGCCACAGTCATCCCTCTATACAAATTTGAAGAGAACACATAGATTTGTTCATTAAATACTCAGAATTGTACACCCATGCCATTTATTAAAAGACACGAAACAAATTTGCCTGTTAATTAGTAACTTAGAGATGCCAAAATGATTGCTGGATGCTGTAGAGTTTCAAGAAAAAAAAATGTTATTTAAATATTACATGTCTTCTAACTTTTCCCAAGAGCTCAGCAAGACAACTTATATGAGAGGAGAACAGACTTACAAATAGCCAGAGGAAGACAAAAGCGGGGTGCCAGTAAGAAGCCAACTTCTCTTCTCGGCAATGGACTGAAGGAACAGTGGCAGCCCACAGGGCACCTACCCCTTGCTGTTTCCTTATGTTGCCTACAGTACCAGGAGTACTGTGCACCAGGGAGCTGGCAGAGAGAAACCATGTAGCAGTGATGTTTCTGCCTTAATTTCATCTCTCCCTTCCCAAATTTGACTAAAATAAGGCAACTGAATCCACACAGACTGCTCACGGCCATTCTGAGAAGTCTGTTTCCTTCATCTGACAAGCTTCTCTACTTGAATACATCATAAACAGACCCATCTAAACTCCCAACAAATCCTTTTCAGCATGCTGGCTTATTGTGGATGACTTGCTTTGACTGTGGTAGCCACCTCGCTTCGCATTCTGGTTCATCTCAGATGACTGCAGATTGGGTAGCCCTGGCCTATTAAGTGTGCTCAAGAAATGAAGCACTGGGCTCAGTTACTTAAAAATACATGAGCTGCAATAATGCCTCTGACTCTGATGAGCTAGCAGATCAGGCCCAGATATGTCTGCTAAATTGGTACTGCCAGTGTATTCCCTGGGGTGGGAAGGGGGTATACATTGAAGGAGCGGAATATATATTTCACCCTGTTGTCATTTATTATCACACAAATAGCCACAGACTGTGTATAAACAGTGGGGAATGTGGCTTATCTATGGTTAAATTCTAATAAGGGAAAAAAAGAAACAAAGTCTGTTTCCAGTGATGTCTTCACTGTGGGGATTTATGTCTATATTGGATGACTCCAAGCTAGGAAAACCAATATCAAGATAATGGGATCACACACCCAGCTCCTTTCTTAAGTATCTCATGTGCCATTCCCAAGTCTAGGACTGTGGAGGAATAGAATAAGGAGTAGCAATTCCTTAAGTTTTAAAACCATGTGCTTTTTTAAAGTCTAAATAGTGAGTTTTTATTTTCTTCTAAGACAAGATCTTAATTGAGCTATTGCCAAAGACAGCTAGAACTACACAAGAGAGTAACCCCTAAGGTAACTGTTAGGATATTTACATTTGTGTCTCTGAGCAACATGAATACAAATGCTAGATCTATTCTAAAACAACTAGGTGACACACTGTTTGCAAGTGGTCTCCAAGTCACTGGACAATGGAGGACAGCAAGCCACTGAACCAGGTCTGTGCTTGTGTGACTCTAGAATCCTGTGCAAGGAATACAGCCAGGGAGCACAGGGTGAACTGATGAGGCAGATGAGAGTCTGGGCCAATGGGAATAGCTTTCCAAGTCAGACATGATAGAATATAGAGGAGCAAAACTGGAATCTAGATGTTTTCCCTAGAACAAGAACATCCTATCTATGTTTCCAATGAAGTTGAAATCTCCTAAGGTATTGACTAGTCAACTGGATAGAAGTCATTCATGTAAAATTATCTAACATTTATCTATTCATGCAAATTATCTGTGCTCTCTAATGGAAACAATATTGGTTAGCAAGCAGAATGAGAATCTGCAGCCCTGTTTAGGATTTTTCTATATTTTCCCATTGCAATTCACATGGACAAAGATTATTTCATAGGCTTCACCATAGGAAGATCTGCGAGGTGCACTTTTGTAGTCACGGTTCTGAGTAGGCTAGGAAATATCTGAAAGATACATTTTCCATTCTTTAGGGTTAATATTTGAGGTTCAGACCAGGAAAAGAGTAAAAATTTATTCTCTGCTAGGTTTGCCAAATAAAATACAGGATGCCACTCAATGTGTGAACACAGCTATACCTTTCAAAATCTTTGTTCTCTGTCCAGTATTCATGTTTAACTAAATAACCTTTTTATTTTCTAAATTATACAGCCTTTTTGCCAAGAAATGCTGTATGGAAAAATGCTCCTGGATCAAATGCTTCTAGGTGAAGAAATGTGCATATGAGGAACACATACACTGCAGTTCATACACTCAGGTGATAACCGCACATAGCAACTTAGGGTTCTCTGAACTTTAAGGATGCTGTCAGAACAAGCACCTTTCTTCACATCTTAGGCTCCTGGTTTGCTTGCTTGTTTTGTTTTGTTTTTTACATGTTGCACCTTTTTCTTTTACTTTCTCATTATTATTATCAGAGGTCAAAGCTGTGAACCCAACCCAAACCCTACCTAACAACAAGCCACAGCTACAAAGTCCTTAGGATTTGTGTGTGGATAATGGCAGTGTCTTTCCATCTTCCTTAAGGTACAAACCAACTTCTTACCAGGGACCACCAAGGCTCCTAGGGATCTGGTTCCCACTGCTTCCTCTGCTCTTTCTCCATCATGTCAAGCACAACTCCCCTCAGGATCAAGAGCTCCTTGTCACTGTTGCCTGCACGGTACATTTTCTTCAGACAGCTGTCTGCCCTGGGAACCTACTCCCACCCTACCCAACCCTCTCTGTCTCATTCTGTTTGATTGCTCTGTTTGCTACATTTACTGCCACGGTCTGCCAGTTTGAATATTTGTATCTCTCCCAAATTCATGCAGAATCTGAATCCCCATTTTGATGGTATTGAGAAGTGAAGCCATTCAGGTTATTGTATGGTAATAGTTAATCAGGAGATGTAAGAGCAGCTTGTAAGAGCAGGATTGCTGCCTCAGGAGATCTTAAAGGAACAAGTTTCAGCTCCTTTTGTCCTCCTGTTTTCACACAAGCAAATACAGAGCCTCCATTCACTTTCGCAGGTAAAGTGTTGAGGCTCCATATTCAAAGCAGAATGCAAGTCCTCACAAGACACCAGGTTTGAAAGTAATTTAGTCTTGGAATTCCCAGCCTCCAGAATCATGTAAAGAAAGGCCACCATTGTTTACAAGTTACCCAGTTTGTGGTAACAGAACAACTGGATGATGACACCATCTTTCAGGTACTGTCATGGACATCCAGAACGGAGACACTTTGATCCATTAGTATGTTCTTAGATCCCAGAATCTGCCCTGAATTGTATTCAGAATTCATTAAAAAATTGTTAAAGTGATCAGTTATCTGGACTAAGGTAGTTCTCCACTCTGGCTTGCCATTTCCTTCTGTGATTGATCACTTTTGGTTGTGTCTAAAAGAACACATGGCTAGAGGCTGCACTCCCTGAGCTAAGCAAGCCTGTATGCTGCAAGATGTACTATCTATTTGGTCAGGAATACCCAATCCCCAGATAGAAAGCTTCTTCGTACTGTTTCACAGTAGTTCTTTATTCATTTGTTTTTAAAGTTTTATCTTCAGAAATTTAACTTCCCCAGAACAGATGTACTTGTAAGGAATGAAACCTAATATGCCCACATGTTCACTGTCCAACCGATGGCGATGGATCACAGACAGAAGCATCATGAGAAAGGGCTGAGGGCAGAAGAAGATGGAAGACAGTCAGAAGATTGAGTTGAGAATTAGAATGCTAAGAGGGTCAGCCATTTCACCAAGGGAAGCTAGTCATCTGTCATCATGGGTGCAACTCCTTGGACAACTTCCTCCTTCAGCATCAATCTAGGTCCTAGCAGTAATGAGAAGAAAGTATTCCTTGACATCCAGTGGGACGTTTTTCATCATGTATACATAACAAAGTACATAATATACTTGACTGAAAACTAATATGCTTTAAATTCTATCTCCCTGCTGCCCTTTCCTGCTACAGAGATGAGCAGGTAGCTCAGGCTAGACTCTCAAAATAACACATCTTTCTGAAATAGCACGTAGTTCAAGAGTTGGCACATAGACAAAACAGGGGCACTGGGAATCATTTTCAGGACATATACTGGGGAGATTTCTATGGGCCTGGAGCCACAGTGGTCCTCTTTACTCTAAAGAACCTACATAACAATGAAGTGGAAGCCAACGCAGCTAAACAAAGAAAGCAAAGCAAAGTCCTGATGACATTGTCTCAGTCCTCAGATGAACAGGGTCTGAAGCCAACATCAGTGCTTGGACCATTGGATTACATGAGCAAATGGGATTTCTTCTTCACAGGTTCATTAGAGTTGGGTTTCTAAGATTAGCCACTGGATTTGTCTCAGCTAATGATGTCATAACTACTGACAGACCTTGTCTCTTTAGAGTTCAGTGGAGCATCAGTCTACCAAGTGAGCCAACTGATTTGCTATCTACCTGAGATAGTATTTACTGAGCAAAGCTATCTGTAGATTAGAATAATAACATCTATATACATGGGTTTCTAGAACTATTCAACTATTTCTTCCTGCTACATAAACCAAACAAAACTTCTCACAGTCCCAGAATCTTACTTAGCCACCCAGTATCTTGGCCAAATAACTTCGTGGAAAGGCTTGGAGGGAATCCCTGAAGAGTAAACACAAGACAAACTGTCAGGTCAAATTTTACACAGCTAACCTCCAAGCCACATACTTAATGAAGGGTATCAGTGGCATGATTTAGAGTCTTAGTCCTGGATGCCAAAACAGTGGCTTTCAAGAAGGAAACTGTTTACAGCTACTAGCGTAGTTCACTAAACCACCTCCTGCACTGAAATTGTTCACCCATAAGAGAATGAACATTTTATTGATGTGTTTGGCAGAAATCATTGTCAGATCCTGTGATTCCTAGAAGCCTATATATTTCCAGTAGTTCTGTAAACATTATCTCACAGGGGAAAGGTGGACACTTTATAGCATGTAGAAGGTTAGAAAGTGTTGTTCCTGTTTGATAGAAAACACTGATGGCTTTCCAAGGTGACCATTTGCACAATGTCACATGGCAAGCCAATAACAGCTGGGAGGTAACCTTGGGGATTTGGCCTGAGGATTCAAGAAATAGTCAATGTATTTCCAAGTCTCCCCAGTAGATAACTTATAAGTCACTTGTCATCTGACACCAAAAATCAAAATCAAACAAAACCACCACCACACAACAGCAGTAGCAACAACAACAACAACAACAACAACAAAGCCTGATTTTGGAAATAAAGGGTGCATTGTAGGAATAATGTTTTTGGCACTGTGTAAAGTTTACCCTTGTGTTATTCAAATGCTTATTTCTCTGCCCTTGTAACTTGTTTTAATCCAGGTTCAGCATTGTAATGCTTATGCCAAGAATCTCCTGCCTCAAGTTTGTGTAAACAATTCTTATCATTTATTTTTTTCCTTGTCAATAAATGCTGATCACTCAATGGTTGGGCAGAAGAGAGAGTAAGGGAGAAGCTTCCACCTGCCAGGGAGAGGAAAGGAGAGGAGAGGAGAAGGTGAGGAAGGAGAGGGAGGGAGCTAGTAGGAGAGAGAGAGGGAGGGAGGAGGGAGGAGGGAGGAGGGAGAAGAAGGAGCCAGATCGAGTTTCAAATCAGTGAGGAGGATGGAGGAATTGGAGCCATGAGGAAGGGGTCTGGAGAAAGGTCTCAGAAATACACCTGAAGGCCAAAGATCCAGATCAATAATAATATGCAAGTATTTGGGATCATGGCTGGGAGGTACCCAGATTAGCTTAGAGACTAAGGTAGATCGTTTAACTGTTCAGCTATTTAGGTGCAGCTTGAAATAAATTTTGTGTGGTTGTTGGGGACTAGCAAAAGTTGAGGAATAACTGCTACTATACTATTTTTATGAATCAATATTAATATAATAACCATTGTACAGTACATGTAAATATTAAGGTAAGTATTCTGGTCTATAGTTTCCAATTAGCAAATTAATTACAGTTCTATTTATACCTTTATCAAAGACTTACTCTATATTCCATGCACATTAAGATATTATTATGGAGGGACTAGTAAGTTAGGTCAGGCATGAAATACGTGGTACATGACATGAGGTCTTAAATTTGAGGCAAAGAACCCATGTAACAAACTGGATTGCCATAGGTATATGAGTACACAGGCAACACAAATTAGACTGGCAGGTTATATAAAATATCAGACAAATGAATTCCAAGTTTGGAAGGAACGAAAAACCTGGGCTAAGTTAACAGCAGGAGTGGGGACAGACTGAACAATCTTTCTCTTGGGAAGTAAGCAGGGTTTCAAGTCATACACACCTGTTTGTGTGATCTTGGTGAACTTTAACAACCCAAGGACCAATTTTAATACTTAAGGAGGAAACAATATTTACCACTTAGGTCTGTTATAAAGATTAAATGAGTGCATAAATATGTAAATATTCCATAAACATGAATGACTTTCCCTCTAGAGATCACTAATATGTTCCATTCTTTATAGTCACCAGGGTATGCAAAAAATATATATATAGCACAAGCAATAATTTGATTTTTACATCCTGTCATCATTTCTGTTAATGGAAGGCATGACTCCAGATGCAAGCTCACCATTATTTCACCACCACAGACACCTTGAGAGGCACAAGCAAGAAAAGAAAAAAAAATCTGAAAACACAGTAACACGTGGCTTGCTGTTGTAAGAAATGGCTATAAGTGGCTATTATGAGAAATGGCTATAAGAAACAACTGTTTGTTTCTGAGTTGACAATTCATTCCATATGTTTTTGCCAATAGTACTTGTTTTTTAAACAGCTACTCTGAAATTATAGCTAGCTAAGAATTTCTCCTCTGGCTTTAATCTGGAATCCATCCAAGATTTATTTAAAGCACAAGCTTGGCCAAGCCCAACTAGGAATAAAGATATTTTGGAGGAATTGAAGAAATATGTATAGTTGTCTACATACCCTTATACAGTCTACATAAAAGCAATGTTTATCAGGGACACATAGAAACACTTGAACAGAAAGACTGGTGAATCAAATAGGAGACACAATGATAGCATTTCATTTCACAGAAATAAAAAGGAGCATGATGTATTTTAAATTTTATAAAACTATACTCACTAAGAGGAATGTATTGTGCATGTTTCTGTGCTAAAACTCACAAGTTGACTAAGAAAAGTTCTCAAAGACTCTAATATATTCCTATACTAAATGTATCTATTTATGTAGTATATGCTACACAGATAAATTACAGGGAAATATAGTTGATGCTTTAAAAATATTCCCTCTTCACTTGATGTCTGAAACTGATGCTCACAAAAATACAAAGTCAAGTATCTGCATTTTCTAGTATCACATGGAGTTAGCTGTGTGACTTTAAGCATATATTTCACTGTTGAGAGTCTAGATCTGTTCTTCTTCACAAATTCAAGTATTTGCCAAATAAAGATAGTGACCTGGGCCTTAAATAGGAAAAGTGCCACCGTGTACTGGTTTAATTTGCTCCTTATACATGGTTTAAAGGTAAACATCACCAACACAACATGCTGTGGCTCTTACATTAGTTCCTGGGTTCAAACCTCTTTATAGAGTCTTGGTTCATGTCTGTATCAGCTCTCCCAGCCACTCACTCTGTTTTATACACCCTCATCACAAAGATGCAAACTACAATGTCAAAGAGCAATGCCATGAAATGCTCACTGAAGTCATTCTGTCTCTGGACAGTTAACAGTGGACCCATGTGGCTCATGGCAGAGGCAGCAAGGCTGGCACTATCTAGCCACGCCCATCTGTGGTAAGATTGTTGCTGCCCGAATCTCTGTACATGATACCACAGTCAACTTAATTAACTTAGACCCATTATCAGGCATATGGTTTCGTGCCAACTAATAGCACTAAGCCCACTAAGACGTCATAAATACAAACTTGATATCCAAACGACACGTCTTCAAGCCTTGTGGAGGAGGCTCTGAGACGCCACTACCCAAGCCCAGGCCTCACTGGCATGAGTTTAGATTGTACAGGATCTATGCTGACAGTCTCCAAGGCTGGTGCTCAGATCCAGTAAAACTGGACCAGTATGTGAAGTTCAAACCGGTATTGATAAATGACGGCGATACCCTGCTTATATTCCACAGTAAATCAACTAATAACTAGGTGTCTGCACTATGCTGATGGATGAAGAATATTTATCCTAGGCAAGGAGTTAAGATTCCTGACAAGTGGGTAGGAAACAGCAAGCACGGGCTTCATCTGTCCACAAGATGGACACAACTGTTTCTTGAGGACCTCCTCCTTGGCAAAGCAAATGGGGGGATTTTTAGTTCCATTGTCACCTTCCACACGTGGCGTTTCTGCAATGCTACCCAGTGGATTTCCTGTTTATAAGATGCTCTCTTCATGGTTTCAGACATTGTCCTTTGAGTGAATCAACCACAGACTCAAGTGTGAATTCATAGTAACTCATCTATCTTTTCTGTCTGACATTCTTACTGGGTACGAAAGTATCTATGGCCGAGAAAGTCTTTTTAAAGTACATTCAGGGTTCCGCTTCCGATGCTGCGAACCAGACGCTTCTAATGCTTTTAGCAGCTCCTGCAGAAGATCTTGGATTCTTTGCTTCTGCATCTGTTATTTTTTTCTTTTCTTTTTCAACATAAATTTTTATTGATTATTTGGGAGTTTCCCATAAAGCACCCTGATCACATTTACTTCCCTATCTTTGCAGATCTATCCTCCCTCCCTTGTGACCACCCCCAAAAGAAACAAATCACCAACTCTAATTTTTGTTGCCCATATACTGTACATATATGTTGTACACTAGAGCATACAGAGATAAATTTCCAGTATCCAGACCCTTAAGAAAGATGTAGCCCCATCACCACACACACACACACACACACACACACACACACACACACACAATGCATCCTCAAAAAGAAACAGTATCTACTACTTTTTAACAATAATGAAAAGAAATTGTTCTTTCTCTGTTAGAAACTTAGTTCTGATTGAGGGCCTGGTGTTAGTTACCCCATTAAAAATCCATTATCAGATGAACCTGGTAGCATGAGGGAAGTGAAAACCAGATGACTTTAAGATGCTGCTATATATAATATTATTGTCCAAACAATAAAGTTGCTTGTAGGGGGTGGGGCATCCTAGTTGTGAGGTAATAAGGTAAAGTTCTTCTTGTATTAAGTAAGGAAGTATGAACGATTCCACATGGATAGTTAACGACGGACTATCGTGTAGCCTGTCTCCTCAAGTAACAAGAGTCTGAACATCTTCTATTTAGAAATACTCCATGGGGACCAACATTCACAAAATTATCAAAGTATATTACAAAAAAATCCATCAAAAGATACTCTCTGGGTCAGAGATTCTAGAATATCAATATTATAGAATACTAATAGCATTTAAAAAGCTGGGTTTTTTTTTGTTTTGTTTTGTTGTTGTTGTTTTTAGAAAGAATTTGAATTTGCAGCCCTCACTGATATGGAACTCTTTATCAGGATTACCTTAAACTCAGATTAGCTTGCCTTTCCAAGCTGAGATTAAAGGTATGCACCTCCACACCTGCCCCTTAATAACCTTATTTTAATAGCTATATAAGTAGTATTCAGCTGGGGAAGGAGATAAAGCTGACCATATGTGTAGGAAGAAGCTATTGTAGGATTTTGCCAGGTGGTTACACTCATTCAGTGTAGAATGTACTCATCATAGCAGACACTGGGGATGAGGAAGGTACCATCTCCCCTGTAAAAGGCTATTGAATAAGAAAAACCATGTGAACATTTGAATGGGTTTTGAGTATGAGTGTATATGCCCTATGAGTGTAGCATGAAGTTCTTCCATCCTCGGAAGAAGGCCTGAAAAGATTTTTCGATCGTGCAGCCCTTAAGGATATTGCTCCAACAAGGCAGGACTGTTTTTACTGTTTCCTCGTAGTGAGCAGGGGATACTGCCAAATGAGACTCTCAAGAGGTGCATCTCACATAGTACAGAGAAGGGCATGAGGTTGTAACTGGCCCCGGGTTGTTAATGCCCTTAATATATCCTAGTAACCAGAAAGTGCTTGTTATGGAAACGTCAGTTGTTTCAGAGTGATCAAGTCTCAGGGGCTGGCTAGAGCATGCTGCTGGCCTTGCAGATCACAGCCATCAAACTTGCCTCTCTAAGCTGCCTTAGCTTTAGGTCCTTTTGATCCATAGATACAGTGGCGCAAAGATTTGAGGCGATAAAAGACCAGAAAATGCATTTTTAAAAATGTTTGCAAATATTTTCTCGATTCAGAAATGAGCAAGATGATAGCTTTGCAATGCCACAATTTGTGTACGCAACTTATGGCCCTTACTAGGGAAGCCACTTTTTCTTTGAAACAAAACAAGCCACCCTCCTCCTATTGCTTTCTGAAATTCCCCATTACCTTGCTCTGTACTGTTCACCCTGAAGGAGGAAGGTCTTCATGAAGAGAGTTTAAATCAGGGAGTGAACACCTCTGCAGTTTTTATAGATTTTTAAGCAGGGCAACTAGAGGCAATTCAAGCCGGCTTCTGTCTACCGGGCTTGAATGTAGAATCAGATGGAGTCAACTGCCTCCCATCAGGAGGCGTGGGCTGGAAGGGAAAAGAAAGCATAAAATGGTAGTCCACAGGAAGAAGGGTGAATCCATTGTTTTTCCAAATCAGGATGAATTTGGAAGTGAAAAACATATGATTAATAATTACACTGAGATAGTATCATAAGCAGGTCAGATCTCATCTCCATATGTTCACCTTAGTGTGCGAGCCTGCATTCATGAGTTGATGCTCACAAGGAGATGGCTGAGTGAAAGAAACCAGACACAAAAGAATATCTACAAACCCCTTATAATAAATGTCAGCATATGCACAATTCATAAAGGGTAAGAAGTCAGGATAGAATTTTCTTGAAGGGGGTGAGGAGTGAAGGAGAGATGTGGAAAGGGGTTGCTTTGGTGCTCTAATGTATTCTATTATGGTATACATGTTTGTATTTGCCTTCAACTTTTGAAGCTTATTTAAAAGGAAGATTTAGGATTTGATTGACATATGCACACAAGTATACACATACTATCCTTGTCTTTATTTATAATTGCATCTGTAACTGGGAATAAGGTTCAGGTTTGTTTTAGACATCGGTTCCTGTCACTCTCATCCCTGCATGTGGAGTTGGAAGGCATAGACAGCTCAGCTGTGGCCCCTGAACAACTGAGGGTTCATCTTCTCATTCAACAGGAAAGGACTTGGATCTGGATCAACTTGCTTACTGAATGTAGTGATGCAGAACATAGAAAATGCTGTAATTGCTGCCCTTAAATTGGTTAGCAGGCAGAAACAATGTTGAGTCAGCCTCACCACCGTCATGCCAGGACTTAGACCCAACTGTAATGGGTTTCAAAGTCTGCTGGCATTTTTGCTCTAAGGGAGCTGGGGTCTCTGAAATCCCAGTTCCTGTGCAAAGCTAGGGTTGTGGATTAACATGAAGTGGGACAAAGGAACTAAGCCTGAAGAAATAACTGTCAACATTTAGTAGGACGCTCATTCTTAGCATTATATGCGAGATGCCAGCATACAGTCCCCATTGCTCCCAGGTACCCAAGCCAATGGAGACTTCTGCAGCCTCCTCTTTGAACAAGCCTGCCTCAACTGATGTGGCCCGGATCTGTCTCTGTAAGTTTCTCTACTCATCATGTTCTCAATTCCTTGAGCTGCCCTGCTCTACTGCCCCACAGGTTTCTGACCACAACCCCACTCTGATATGGGCAACCAAAGCTCACCTACCTGGGAGAGAGAAGCGTAAGGGGAAAAAAAATCCCTCTCTGAAAATAAACTGCAAAAAATCCATAAACAGAATTTTCTCATTTAATTCATATTGAAACTATTATAGACACATTTGCCATTTTAACACTATCTACATGTTCAGGGAGGGACTTGTTTGTTTATCCCCTGGACCCAAATATACAGGATTTTCTTTTCTTTTTAATTGAGCAGTAATGCAAGCTGACCTTTACTCACTAAGTAGTCCAAAACTCACAAGGTTCACGATAAAGACATACATTGCTTTGACCAGTGACGTCATATAAGCAAATATAACTCTAGAAACGTCATTTAAAAGGGCAGTTCACCAAATGTTTCTGTTAACATAGGCAGCATATATCCTTTTAAAATCATTTTAAATTTATACATGATTTTTCTATTTTACAGCCTAGCCTAGCCTGAAACTCACTACGTAGTAGAAGCTAGCCCCAGACTCACAGAAACCCTCTGCCTTCGCCTCCTGAGTGCTAGGGTTAAAAGTATAAGCCACCTAGGTTGGCCAGTATCATTCTTTTTTTTTTCTCTTTAAATTTTTATTAGATATTTTCTTTATTTACATTTCAAATGTCATCCCCTTTCCTAGTTTCCCCTCCAAAAATTCCCTATCCCCTCCCCCTCCCCCTGCTCCCCAACCCACCCACTCCCATTCCTGGTCCTGGCATTACCCTGTACTGGGGCCTAGAGCCTTCCCAGGACCAAGGGCCTCTCCTCACATTGATGACTGACTAGGCAATCCTCAGCTACATATATAGCAAGAGCCACAAGTTCCACCATGTGTTTTCTTTGATTAGTGGTATAGTTCCAAGGAGCTCTGTGGGTACTGGTTAGTTCATATTGATGTTCCTCCTATGGGGCTTCAGTCCCCTTCAGCTCCCTGGGTATTTCTCTGGCTCCTTCATAGGGAACCTTGTGCTTAGTCCAGTGGATGACTGTGAGCATCCACTTCTGTATTTGCCAGGTACTGGCAGAGTCTCGAAGGAGGCAGGATTCATTTCGTCTTAGAATGGGGAACAAAATACCCATGGAAGAAGTTACAGAGACAAACTGTGCATCAGAGACTGAAGGAATGACCATCCAGAGACTGCCCCACTTGGGGATCCACTCCATAAACAACCACCAAACCCAGTCACTAGGCAGATGCCAACAAGAGCCTGCTGATAGGACCAGTATCATTCTTAAAAGGCTTTCCAATACAGAATTTTATTAGTGGGTCTGTAGAAAAGTATTTATACATACTATTTTATTATATTGTATATATTTTATATTTTACATCTTAGAATTTTGACTTATAATAAAATCAAACGTGTTATACCTCCTTTTATTTATAAAGGCTCCATTTTCTGTAGAAACTATTCCTTGCCTTATTCTAGTAGTATCAGCACAATACATCTGGCTTCATTCCTAAAGCAGAGCAACAACGATGTTGTTGCCATGTATGAGCATCCGCCTTCTGGGAGCCAAAGCCTGCAGTGGGATTGAAGGAGGAAACAGTCCTGTTAATCTCTTTTGCTATACAGCAAACCTCATCCATGAGTGAGGTACAAAAATATTCCCAGGCTCCTCTATCTTGTCTTTGTTAGCTCACTGGCTGTGCCTAAAATCAGGACCAGATCCCCCATATAGCACTGAGAGTCAGGGAGAAGTAGGGGTGGGAGGTAAGGTTGAAAAGACTCAGAGGCTTAGAGAAAGATTGCTCGGAAGTGTAAGAAATGGTGTCCCTAGGTTCTACCTGACCCACAGAACATTTGGTCTGTCTCCAATGGTCTTAATAACATGGAAATTTTACTGTCAACATTTAAAACCAGGTTTCATAGAAAAAAACCTTATTTATAGTTTCTCTTGGAACTCCCTGCTCTCAGTTCCTTGTTGGCAACAACTGACTCAGCTGAATAGCAGGTGTCCTCTGCAGATGGGCCACCTGTTCTCCTGTTTGCCACAGTCCTCCATCTTTCCACTGAGTCCTACACTGGCCTGTTTCACCCTTGAGTTATCTGTCACATCATGTGATTACCTGGGCTTGAACGGTCTATTGATTGCTAAAAAGATTAGGGGCTGGAAGACTTGTGATTATATTGTACTACTCCAGTAAAGAGCACATGAGATGACTTTTGTGTAGGGGGACAGAGGCCAGAGAACCATTATGGAGAAGCCTTGATCTGACTCTCTTGGCATGGGGGCCAGTCAGAGTATCAGCTACAAAATGCTGGCGGGCTTTGGAGATGTTCTGCTCATTTCTGATACACTGGATACATTTGTGTGGGTCTCTATCTAAATTGATGCTGGACCAAAGAAAACCTACCTGTGCAGCTATCCTTCAATGAGGTGTGCTGCTCTGTGTCAGAGTCCAGTGTCACAACTATGAAGTGAGCCAGAAACAGAGCAGGAGGTCATGTCATGTGGCATCCTCATCTCTATGTGACTACAGAAAAGACATTGGCATAAGTCAGAAATGTCTGTGTGGCTGAATGACAGCCAGTGAATGAATCCCTTATCCACTAACTAATGCCGGAAGATAGGGCGCAGGCACAGAGGGACTGACTACAATTTGCTTTCCAGGTAAGTGGTCCCCTGGATAAATCATGCAGCTAATCAGAGAAGATTTAAGAGACAGGATCCTCAGAGTGAACCAGGTATGGATTTGTCACTTCACAGAGCAGCCGACTATGATTTCCAGGCCATGTGACAAACGTGGGACTCCAGTGGAAGGACTTAGCAAAGTGCCTGCCTATGTCACTAAAGGACTGTCAGTCAAGGGGTCTGGCTAGATTCTATCACCAGCTCAAAATTTATGGCCTTCTGTTTCTCTGGTTTACCTGTCCATCATCTCCGAGCCCAGGCTGACATTCAGAAATTCCCAGTGTTGAATGACTTCTGTGCAATGTGTTTTGAAGCTGATAGTGGAGCTTAAATCATTCCACTATTGAGTCTCAGACTTTAAAAAATAAAAACAAAACAAAAAAAGCCTACCCTACATAGCAGTGCTCTGAGGGGCTACAGTTAGAAAAAATATAACACCTCTTTGCATTACAAATGTCTTCGCAGATTCAGTCTATTGCATGAAATGTCTGGGTCCCTGGCCGAGAGCAGGAGCACTGGTTTCTCAGCGTCTTGACTTTAAAACTGACCAGCCATGATTACCACAATCCTTTGGATGACATGTTATTTCCTTGTCCAGTGATTATGAACTAGAGAGCTGACAGAATCTCTATGCTCACGCTTTGCCCCACACCACACAACACCAGTTATCTGGAAACCCCATTGGTGGGTAAAAGTACCATGTACTGACGTATATAAAAATTCCCGGCGAGTTGTACAATACATCTGCCTTGTTCTTCCTACCATTCAAATTCCAGTTGTTTTTCCATTCATTTCTCAGAATTAGATCTTAAAATGAATTTCTGACTCTTCTGTAATTGCGCTAACTGGCTGCTGCATTCTTGAGAAATTGTCTTGACTTGTGAGAAACAGAATTCATGCACGTTGGGCCCATAAAGTTCCCAGGGGCTTAGAGATAAGTTGTGCTGTGTTACATCATTTCAGAAACAAATTAGTTTGTGGTATCTGACACAAGTCTCACGGAACGGAGAAAAGAATTCTTGCACTGAAAGTACAGTTCTTTTCTCAAGAGAACACCCTAAGATGTATGAAGGAGAAAACCAGCTTGACAGCCACAGCAACAACTTGTAACTAAAGATGGTGGAATAATTGGGTACCTCTTGCCTAACCCCATCTGTGAAAAAGTTAAAGTTGCTGTAATTCGGGCTGACCTAGAACCATGTGACAGGTTGAAATGTAAAATAACCACTCCCATTCTTACCTTTCCTCCCCGCCCCCAATACAATATCTGGAGAACTGAATGCTATGTACTCTGCTTTTGGAATCCCCCTGCCTCTGTTTGGGGATTAAAAAAAAAATTAAACAACATTAAAGTTTGGAAGTTTTTGAAAGTCTCCAAGAATCTTGTTCTAAGTAATTACTCCCTTTCTTCCCCATTGTCTTAACCTGTTGCAGAATTGGCACTATATTAACACAAGCTTTACTCTGAACAGGAATATCTGTAGTGTGGTATTAAATATGTTGCTTTCCACATTCTCCAATATGGAAAATGAAGGTGATAATACTTAGTTGACTTTCCAAGGTACCAAGAGAGTAGGTAGGTAACTGGCACCATTCAGGTTAATACAAAGAATGCAACCTTTGGAATCAGATCTGTCTGACTTTGGCTTTGATCTTTACTAGGTGGATGAGCTGAGACAGTCTTCTCACTAGTCTGTGCCTGAATGTCCTCGTCTGAGAAGAAGCTTATGACATTTATCTACAAAACTGTGGAATATGTTAACAGACGGATCATAGTGTGGATCAACAATCATGATGTGCCTCATATATATACCATTCTTCTCAGTAGCTGTTCCCCCCACCCCCTGGAAATGGGTTTGAAAAGCCAACAGAAAAAGCTGTTGCCTCCAAGACCCTGCGAAGTCAGTTTGCTTGTCTTAATGTTCATGTGTACTGCGCTGTATCAGCATTCAACAGAGGCTCTGAAATCTTGCCAAACTGGCTAAGCGTCAAGCCTAAAATCCATAACTGAGAGTCCCCAATCCAGGGCTCAGCCAAACAAACATCTAACATTGCTGAATTGTCAATGCCTTCATCCTTAACCATGTGTTCATCTTGAATGGATTTTTCTTCCTACAAATGGCAAACTTCTAAAATTTCCTTTTCTTGTTCTTTGTTTGTTTACTGTGTGATTCTTTCTCATCTTCTTCCCAGAAGTGCCATAGAAAATGTGGCATTCTCGGGATATATATACATATACACATATATTCTGCCTGGTTCCTGTGGTCTGTGTAACAGCGTTGCAATAGGAATGTACCACAGCATGACCAGGAGGCATGGAGATGTTCTGATGAGAAGTAGTGGTGAGACAGGACCCAGAAGCTTTCTAAAACACCCCTAAGGAAGACTCTGTGGATAGTGTCCCTCCTGTCAGAAATGGTTTCGGGTACAAAAGGGGAGATGGCCCCAGCTACTCTTTCTAGGCCCACAGAAAGCTTGTTTTCAAAGCTTTAATTCTATAACTGATGTGCAATTTCTTATTGTCGCAGCTATAAATCTATAGTATATTAACTTCTCATGCAATTTAGCACACTTCCTGCAATATATATGAGCTGTACTAGCACCTACTAAGTTTTCCTTCCTGCCTTCTCAGCATATAACAATAATTTCTCCCGGCCTCTGCAGCATTCAGTTGGGTTTCTGGACAGAGTAGTTACTGTGCTGCCCACTAATATCCCTTCAACACCACTTCAGTAGAAACTAGAGCCTTTGTATCAGGAGCTCCCTCGCCTCACAGGGTTCCTTTCATCACAGGAGCCTGGTTGGTTCTCAAGTGGAAGAGCCTGAGAACGTTAGGGAACTAATGGTCCAAGGAATAGTCTTCAAACAAAATGGAAAGAATCAGGGAGTAAACAGGCAATGCTTCACCCATCAGTTAGAACAACTCAGGAGTCCGCTGTACACAGTCCCCCAGAGGCTCTGAGCAGGGCCATGAGCAGAGTCCTTGTTGCCTACATCCTGCTATTCATTCCCCATGGCTGGCTTCCTTCCCTTCTCTGCCTCATTTCTCCTTACTAAGTGCATGCTGAATCACGATCCAAATACACAACATGTATTCCGACCTTATGTTAAGGTGTACTTTTGGTCAATCCATGTCATGGCCATTATACATGCTGTGAGATGGAAAAATACACAACAGTTACACCAAGACATAATTTTATCATTACTTCATCCAGTAAAGGCTTATACCATGGCTCACCATGTACCTGGTCACACACCAATTTCTATGGCCGCCACAGTCAACAAACTACACACCATCCTCTTCTCAATAAATTATGTCTAGTAGAAGAGACTGACATCAAGAAAGCAAGAATCTAATTGATAGATATTGGGAAGCAAAAACAAAGAATACAACCAAAATATTTTAAGAGGAGAACTTTCCTGGCTTCAGAAAGATGTCCATTAGGAAACAGCTTTCATAAGATGAAAGGATGGACTATCCAGAGACTACCCTATCCAGGAATCCATCCCATCATCAGCCACCAAACCCAGATATTAAGGCACATGCCAGCAAGATTCTGCTGAAGGGACCCTGATATAGCAGCCTCTTGTGAGGCTATGCCAGTGCCTGGCAAACACAGAAGTGGATGCTCACAGTCAGCTATTGGATGGAGCACAGGGCCCCCAATGGAGGAGCTAGAGAAAGTACCCAAGGAGTTGTAGGGGGCTGCAACCCTGTAGGTGGAACAACAATATGAACTAACCAGTAGCCCCTGAGCTCGTGTCTCTAGCTGTATATGTAACAGAAGATGGCCTAATCAGCCATCATTGGGAAGAGAGGCCCCTTGGTTTTGTAAACTTTATATGACCCAGCACAGGGGAAGGCCAGAGCCAAGTAGTGGGAGTGGGTGGGTAGGGGAGCAGGGGCGGGAGGGGGGGCATAGGGAACTTTCGGGATAGCATTTGAAATGTAATAAATAAATAAATAAATAAATAAATAAATTTTAAAAAAAGGAAACAGCTTTCAGTTATAGGCAAAGGTTAGGTAAGAGTAAGTTGTTTGAGGCAGTGGGAAGAGCATGAATAAAGGTCTGAAGGCTTCAGGATGTCATTTTGCAGACTAAAAACAAATTTAAACTGATAATTATGCAAGAATCCTTTGACTCTTCCATTCTCTACACATAACCTAACTAAGCAAAGGACTCTAAGGGAGCCGAAACTAAAAGGGCTATGTGGTTTCAGTTGGTAGTTCAAGAAACACTCAACACCTTTACTACTTAACTCATCCATATTTTGCCAGAGTGGAGATGGAAGAATGTGAAGAGGCACAACTCATCTACGTCCTACTGTTTCTCAGAGTTCAGAGACTTACTAGTCTCAGCACAAGGTTGGACTTCAAGCATAGATGTTATACATATTTATAATCACATATATATTCATAGCTGGATGGTAAATACAATATTGTATGCAGTTTTTCTGCCAAATATCTCATGCTTGTCTTAGTATCTGATGTCTATATTTTGGTATGCTCACATAGCACTTTCTGCCTAGCAAGAATCATTCTTTCAGATCCTCAGAAGAAATCATGGGTTTGATATAAATCAGTTTGTACAATATGGAACACATTGGACTATCTAAGTCCAATATGTGACTGGGTCGATTACAGAGCATCAAATATCGGTCAATGGCCAACACTGCAAGCCTATTCTTTTAAAGATATTTGCCTGTTTGTTTTCTAAAGAAGGAAACAAAGTAGGGAGTTGAGTGATTAGGGAGGTGGAGAAGATCTGGGAAGAGATGAGGGAGGGGTAACTGTGAACAAAATGTATTTTATGAGTTGTATTTGGGTTGTGGGTGAGACAGGGTTTCTCTGTGTAACCCTTGCTATCCTGGAACTTGCTGTGTAGAGCCTCAAACTCACAGAGAACCTCCTGCCTCTACCTCCTGAGTGCTGAGATTAAAGGTATGTGTAACCACTGCCTGGCCAAAATATGTTCATTAAAATTTTTTTAATTAAAAGGAATAAATCATATAATAAGATTGACAACAATTAATTTAGAAGATGGCAACATTGAACCTTGTATTCTTTCATACAGAACAAGCACTCCATGAATGAATGAGTCAAGTTCTGCCCCATTTTCAGCATCATATTATTAACAGACAAAGATAAGCAACTTAACCTGTAGTCTTACACACTTTCCTTGGTTTAGTCTTGAGTGGTTGAGAAAAACTATTAATGTGAAGTTGCTCAAGTGCTGCAGTAAAACTACCAGCATGCAGATATTAAAGTCCATCTGGGGCCAACTCAAGACTAGGTCAACCGAAATGCTTATTTTATCTGTTTCAGACAAACCATATGAATGGGACATTATGGGTTGATTTCTTTTGGAAAGCAGATTCAAAATGGAAGATTCATGTATTTTATCTACAACATCAAGACTGTGGTTGGAACAAATGTACAGTTCAGGAGCAATAAAGCCAACTCATCAATGACATAGAAGCCATTTTTTTTTACACACATACATGGTCTTTTCAGTAAATAATTTTCATTTCTAAAATGAGACAACTCTGAAACATATCATCATAATCTCTTTGTATTGTAGCTAGAATAATCAGATGTCCTTTGCCTTTGTCGCTCGTTGCCACATTGAATTTTCATAAATATCTCCAAATATTAAAAAGTTGCATCTAATAATAACCCACAATGCTAACTGTATCCTCAAGAAAGCAGTATAGAAAATGTTACAATTTACAAAACCAATCATCCACAATTTCCCACCAAAGCCTACATTATCTTCCCCCTATCTTATTCTCTGTTCATATTAAAGATACTTTTGTAAACTTATGGCAATAGTGTACATCATTACTCACAGATTGAATGAGGCCATTCTATTTCTCCACAAATTATCACTCTATTGCACTATTTTGTGTATAGAATGCAGTTTAAATCTAAGTTTGTGCCTATTAATTCTTCACTTTAATCAAAGAAGCCTACACCCACTGCTGAAAAATCAAATAGTTAAGACATAATATAATGAAAAATGGCAATCCCTGGCTTTAAAAGCACAGCCACTGTCACTTAGTAACACCCACTTTTACTTAAATGTCTTCTCTTCTGATTCCATTTCTGTTAGTAACATCCTTAAACTCTAATTTCTCCTCTCTTCTACAGGTGGAATTTTCTTTTAAGTGTTCAAAATGTGAAAATGGGGGGTTACTATTGTCTTCCTTGATTTTAATCCTAGTGTTCACACTTAAATGTTATAATGTAAAAGCTAACATTATCTATATGTTATCCTATACCTACATCTATCTTTCATGCATGCTGAAGGCAAATTATAAAAGATACATCAGCAAATAGTGTCTATAACTAGTGTTCAATTCACTCTTAAAGCCAGATAGTAGAGCTCACTTCTGTATAGATTTTGCTTTTTCTAAAATTCCTCGTTGCCTTTGTTGTTGCTTTAGATGTGTCTTTTTGCTCCCCTGTACTATTTAAAGACTGGTAAGTAGTGATGGACCTGTGGACTCTTCTTCTCCCACCCATTTTTGTTCCCTCATACCTCTCTCCCAGGGCATTCTTCTGTTTTGGTCCTGACTAATGGTTAGCACATTCTGGCTGCCATGCTAGGATTTTCCCACATTCCTTTTTGGGTTTGAAATTGTTTCTGGAATTCCACTCTTCCTTTCTTCTTCCTATTAGAAAATGTCTGCTATTCTCAATTTTGAATGCAACCTTGATAGTTATGCTGAGCAGATAAATGTGATCATGAAAGTCATGCTCACCTTAAAAACTTCCCATCTACTCTGTGAATCTGCTGCATCCCCGTTGCTGTGATTACTGTGCCTTTGGGGTCAGCCTGCTTTCAGGTTTGTATGGTTAGTTTTGTTGGTTTATTTTTTATCCAACTCATATGGCTTTCCACTCGGAACTTTTAAAATAAGAATCCTCTCTCGGTAGGTATGTTATTTTGGAGGATTGGAACAACTGTGAATATCTGTTGGGCTCAGGACTACATACAGTGCATTTATACACTGTGTAATGTATACAGCATTTTTTTTCTTTATTTGTGCTAGGCGGTGGATCTTCAATCTTACTTTTCAGTTTTTGAAAATTATTTCAAAATGTTTGTCTTTGTCTCCTTATTTTCCTAATCTGCCTAGATCATGTTCTCTGTTTCTGTTTGTGTCCATTCTGCATTTATAAGAGATTGCCTCAGAATTATTGTCCATTCTTTCATCCTCTTAAAGATTTCAACAGTATTTTTCCCCAAGGGGACTAAAAACATTTATTTTCTTAATTTTTTATTAGATATTTTCTTTATTTGCATTTCAAATGTTATCCAACTTTCCTAGTTTCCCCTCTGAAAATCCCCTACCCCTGCTCCCCAACCTACCACTCCTACTTCCTGGCCTTGGCATCCCCTATATTGGGTGATAGAACCTTCACAGGACCAAGGGCCTCTCCTGCCAATGATGGCTATGTCATCCTCTGCTACATATGCAGCTAGAGCTATGAGTCCCACCATTTCAACAGTATTTTTAATTTTACTTTATTGTATCTTGTGGTACTGAGGATCAAAGTCAGGGCTGTGTTTGCCTGCTACACATGAGCTGCACGACTGGTCACATCCTCAGACCTGGTCATATGGTAATCATTTTGTTCTCTATTCCTGTTATAAAGTATGCTGTTTATCTATTGAATGACTATTCTTTTTTTCCTAGAAACCTGAACAGAAACAAAAAAAAATCTCTTTCCTGATTTATTTTGCTTTCCATCAGGCTGAGTTTCCCATCCTTTCATTGTATACTTTTTAAATATGTGAAGATCTTCAGTAATGCATACTTAAGAATTAAACACAAAGCGGAGAGTGCACTCACACTCGCTCAGGTGACTACTATAGACAACACAAGCCCACCTGATATTTATGATGATGTTGGGAACCATGACAGATGAACTCTTAGTCAAAAGAGGAACTAGTGAGGCTTCTGTGAAAAAGAATGAGGTTCCTTGAAAGGCAAGAGTAACACTTTTAACATGGTCTAAGTATTCTACTACTGTGTGTAAACAGAGAGAATTGAAAGCAGGATCTCCACAGGTATCTCTACACCCAAGTTCACAGAAACATTATTTGCAGCCAAAAAACCAAAGCAATGCAAAGGTTCATCAGTGGATTAATGAACAAAACAGTCTATGACATCATGGAATAATATTGTCTCCTAAAGGAGAAAGTCAGTCTTGACATATGCTAGAACATGAATGAGTCTTGAGAAATTATAAACAGGAAAGTTAGGGAGTTAGTAACAAGAATATTGCATTATTCCACTAGAATGATATATCTTGGTCAAATTCATAGAAACAGAAAGCTGAACAGAATTTATAAGTGGCTAGGAAGAGACGGAATACTCTCTTGGTAGGCATGTTGTTTTAAAGGAGTGGGCCAACCATGAACATCTGTGGAGCTCAGTGCTTTCTGTCTTGGTATGTACTATTTAGTAAGCTTGAGATTTACAAGATGAAGCAGGCTGCACAATGTTGAGGTTTGGTTTTTTGCTATATATATTGTAATGCTAAATACTGGCCTCCAAAGCCAGGTTGCCCACAGAGATGAAAGAATCCATGGGGACCTTGGTCCTTAACTTAAAACTATTGGTTGAATAAAGAGGCTGTCAGCCTATAGCCGGGTAGAAAAGAGATAGGCAGAGTTTCAGTTCCCAGGGTTGGGTTCTGAGGAAGAACCAGGAGGAGATGGAAAGAAGAAAATGGGAAGAGGAGAAGGCGCCATTGAGTAAGTCAATCATGAAAACGTGGTAATGAGAACTGGCCAATTGGAGTAGAGCAGCCCAGGCAGAACATGGCTAGTCATATCTTGAGGCTATTGGCATGGAAGTAGACCTAATAGCATAGAGAATAGATATCTGCCCAGATATAGTCTTTTAAAGGCTTATTATAAATATAAAGGTTTTATGTCTTTTATCGGGGAACTGAATGGTCAAAGACAGGGTAGAAACCCCCGACTGAGATTAAAGAAATATGACAACAGCACAACACTGGTTATAGTTCCAGTTTGGCCTGTCCACCTAGAACAGTGATGATTTCTCTGAAGGAACTGGTCTGGGAATTGGAGAGCAACACTGGGGTTCCACCACTGCCATGGTCCTAGTTGATTTAAGAGAGCCAGGTCATGCTAGTGTCTTTGAGATTGGGTTTTATGATATTATTAATTTATTGTATTATTATAATGTCACCATATTATCACCACAGGTTATTACATATACATTTTAATCAAGGTATTGACATCTCTCAAGTTGTTTTGGGGTTTGGATGGTCTGAATTATGACAGAAAATGAAACATACAATGAGTTAAAGAAACTGCTCAGACAGCAGTTCTTAATCCAAATACTTTGGAAAGACAGCAGGAAAAGTCATATTAGGTAAGAAGAATTCCAGGTTCCATGAATAAAATGCTACCAACAAGACAAATTCACACAGAACATACACTTTTGTTCTAAAATTATTTTGTTTTAAACCTCAGAGTTTCCTAACTCAGTAGTGTATGGTGGTACATGTCTGCATACAGGCACTTGGGAGGAGAAAGCCAGAGAATCAGAAGTTCAAGGTCATCCTCAGCTATGTAGTGAGTGAACCTGGAACACATGAGACCTTGTCTCAAAGAACATCAAAACCAGTCCCCTCACAGTATAGAAGACAGTAAAGGCAGATACAGGGCAAAAGAGAGTGTCAGCCATATATCTAATCACCCATATACCAACAATCAGTTGAGCTGGAGTACGCTCAAGCTCTTGAGGGTATGCCACTGTCACTGCTGATAGCAAAGAGAAATTATCACAGAGGGCAGAAGGAGAGCACCTGGCTTTAATTCATTCTGCCAAGAGGCCCAGCAGTGATCAATAAGCACTTATTAGCCCGTGATGAGCCATCTCTCAGTGAGTGAAGTGGTAAGTACAAGCTAAGAAAATAAATGATCCTTACTGTAGATGAAAGGGTAGGGAAGAAGATGAAGTGAGTTCAGTGACTGCCTCTACCCCACATTCCCTAGGAACCTGTTCATTTTCCTTCTTCAGGATTTTTTTGGGGCTGTCGAAGGCCCATATTTTATTCTCTTTCCAGAGTTATCTTTTGCTTTCAAGCATTTTCCCCCCTGAGCTCTGAAGTGCTTATGATGCAGCCTTAGAGAAATTCTGCACCAACTCACTTCAGCCTTTGGGAAACCATTAATCTAACCTAATAGAGTCGAGGTGGGTTGGGACTCAGTCTAGGAGAATGCTAGTCAAAGCATACAGAAGTGTAGCTAGTCAGAAAGATCAGGGGGGACCTACTGTACAGCATAGCAATTGTGACTAACAACAATGCATCACGCAGTGAAAACTGATTAAAAAAAATAGCAGGTCTTAAATGTTCTCATCACAGAAAGATAAATCAGGTAAAAAAAATGTGGGAAAAAAGGTGTATTGCTTAGATACATTTGGGGATCCCATGGTTTATAGCAAAATCACATTCTGCACAATTTCATTTATAAACAAAAAAACTAACAATATAAGCAGGTACATAAGACTCAACTTTCCTCCACAAAATAAAATTGCTACCAGAGAATCTCAGACATTATCCTGATGTAGGTGTCTGGCATTATTTACTGAACCAATCCCAGCTCCTTTCACCTTGAGTTGTCTCAGTTGATCTCTGAAGCCTCAATTAAGAAGACAGGAAGTATGTGCATTTTTGTCCACTGAGTCCCAAAACTATATCTTAGGCTGTGACAAAATTCTCCAAGCAAAACCTTTATCTGGGATCTAGGGACTAAAACCTCACCTCCCTATCAAATACAGGCAGTATGTACAAAAAAATCATGATTTCGGGGTTTTTTCTCTTCGATGACCACACTAGGCTCTAAGTTAGACCTCTGTGGTTCAAAATGCAGATTTGGAGTCTAAGCCTTGATGCTGTTAATCCCATGAAAAATCTGGGTATTAGCTCATGTTATTGAGTGTGAAATCCAGAAGACAGTTCTTAATAAGAATAAAAAGTTGTCTTAAATGCCTTTAATCCCAGCACTTGGGAGGCGGAGGCAGGCGAATCTCTGAGTTCGAGGCCAGCCTGGTCTACAGAGTGAGTTCCAGGACAGCCAGG
>NC_034592.1:96679758-96698017 GCF_900095145.1 Mus pahari
ATATATATATATATATATATATATATATATATATATATATATACATATACATACACATGCATACACACCAGTCTTTCATCTAGCTCCCAAATGGTGTTTTCCCCACTGTGGGCAGCAGCATCTTACAGCTAGTGGGCACACAAATGTAAATGTGCCAGGCATGCATACAGGAGACCCCTACTTTCCCATGTTCCTGTCCTCAAACCCCAACAGACACACTTGTACTTCATTTGTCCAGTTCATTTGATCCTGAGCCTCATGATGCAACACCACCACCTCTCCCTGGGAGTACTGGACATCTCTGAAAGCCACCCCATGTTTCTGACTCCTCTAGGCACATCTCTCTCTTTTTCTTCACTATTGCCCAATCATCTGTTTGAACTGAGATTATACTTTTCCCTACTTAAATTCTTTAAAGGGTGTCAAGTAATTCTAGTTGCAAAGATCTCTTATTTTTACTATGGTTAACAGTTCCCTACTTGTATATACTATATGGTGACCACATCGTGGTTATGTTCTCAGAGTCCTTCCACCCTGGCTTCCTCCTTCCCATCTAGTTCTTCCCTAGCCTCGCCATTTTAAAGTAAAAGTAAAATAAATAATTTATACTTTTATTACTTGATAATGTTATTCATTGATAAAATATATATTTACCTCCTCCACCCCAAATACCCTTCACCTCACCTCTCCTAAAAACCCATAGAGTCCAATTAGTGATGTATGATCATCCACTGGAAAGCAGAAAAGCTATCTGTGATCAGAGCCCCAAACAAAAATGACTCTATCTACCCCAGTCACCATCTACTGCCAAGGGCTTCACACTCAGGGGTGGGGCTTCATGAGCTCCTTCCTATCCCATTTGGAATATTGACTGGCAGGATCCTGTGTAGGCCACCATGTTGCTTTGAGTTCTCGGTTGCAGCAGCTATGCCTTGACCAGAGACAGCATCTCATAGTAGTCCTCACCATCTCCCTGCTCTTACATACTTTCTGCCTCCTCATCCCCAGAATGTCCTGAGTCTTGGGCAGAGAGGAGGTGGGGGTTTATAAAGATGTCTCTGTTAGGGCTAAGTGCAAGGGAAACATTTTTAAAGTTAAGGCAATACAGACACAGTTAGATACTTACAGAAGAGATAATGAGCCCCACCACTGAAATGGAATGGTTATTTTCATTAAACCAATATTTTCCCTCTCTCCTAGGAATCTTATTAACAACATCACAATATTTCATGAATATATGCTTTGTAATCATATATATTACATCATGTATATTATCTTCTATAAATGCTTTTACCTAATTTATGAAGAGGCTATCATATGCAGATCTAGTTCATTGTTTTGCGTAGTATTTAAGTGTAACATAAAACTTTCAATTAGCATTCCTGTTGAGATTTGTGTTGCCTTTTGTCCTTAGCCTTCTGAAATAGAAATCTGATGCAAGTGGAACCATGCTTACATACCTAAGTTCAGTAAGTCAATCTGTGATGATCCGGCTGCTGCCTCCACCCTTTTGTCCATCTTCATGTCTCCGCATGTAACTTTCCCCAAAAAGTTTCCTTCTAAAATTCTAAATCATGCCTGCTTCAGTTATTCTATGGCCATCTCTCATTCACCTTTTAAAGGTGTTTGAATTTCAGTGGAGTTTTAAATTTCCTCTATCAAGTCTCCTTGACTTCTGCGTTATACTGTTTACGCCATCTCTGGCATGTATGACACCATTCTAGCATTTAAGATAGGGCATAGATAAAGGGGTGAGAATATAGCTAAGATACCTAATGGAGACTCTTAGGGTTGAAGATTGGGGCTCACAACCAATGAGCAGAGCACACACAGAGAGAGGGTAAAGTGGCTGACCAACACAACAGGATCAGGGATGCAAATCTCGGATAAAGGCAGTATGAGTTAAGCAAGCCATTTGTGCTACAGAGAGGCCAAAAGAGAAGGTGTGTTAAGATTGAATTCAGTCTGAAGAATTAAACTGAATGGAATTGTCAAGATAGGATGAAGCCTTTAACAATACCTAGAGAAGAGAATGTTGTCCCTCAGGCTGGGGCAGCAAAAGAAAAGCAGAAGTTTGCAGAGAAGATGACCAGAAGGTTGAGTTAGAGGATGAGCCCACCTATTCGTTACAATGAAAACATACATATGAGTTATACAGACTATACAGGTTATATTTAGGAATATATGTGTATATGCGTAGACATATGTATATCTGACAATTAATGGCACAAAAGGCCAAATGAATTTGAAAACAAGCAGGGAGGAGTACATGGGAAGACTTTTGAGGGAGGAAAGGGAACATAGAGACCATGTAATTATATTATCACAATAAATCAAAGGAAAAAGAAGATTCTGATGTGTGCCCCTCATGAGCTAATCCAGGAAATGTGTCATTGTTCTGGACACAGGTTACCCAGCAGTAGTCAAAGACCCTTACTTCACACCAATTTCCATTCCAGGGCCTCTGGAGCTGCTTCCTAGCATAGCCCTGAAGAGACCACTTCTCTACTCTTCTTCTTTCCCTATGGCATGTATGTATGTCCTAGGCATTTCTGAAATAGTCTTTCTTTCCAACGTTTAAGATAATTATGAAGAAGCTGGGAAAATTGGGACAAAATGAAAATAAGCCAAGGAATCTTGACCTCCCTCCTTCAGGCAACAGGAAGCCCCTGTCGAGCTTTTAATGGGAATGCTTCCAAGGTACAGCTCTGAGAAGGTGTTCTACTCAATGGAAGACATAAATGTGAACATGTAGGCAATCACTGATCTTTATAAAATGTAAACGTACAGCCACACACCTTAACAACAAAATTCATAGCTGAATAGTGCAAAATTGAGAAACCATAATTAATCTTATTTAAAATGATGGTCTTATTAAATATTGGGCTACAATGGCTTCCTTATCATGATAATGGCCAAGATTCTAAGAAGTGAAGATGCTTCTGAAGCTAGACACATTTTCTGGAACTTTTTATATGACTAGGTATACATGTACTGCTTCATGGGCTTCAAAAGAATGCCCCACATACCAGAGGAACATCATGTAGCCCTTACCAGCTGAAAAGCATGATTCAGGGCATAGCTTGGCAATATGGGTAACTATGGCCAACTATATTTAGAAGGCAAATGAAGCTCAAGTAATGTGAGCCACCTTATGGCATTCTGATAATAAGAACTGCTTCTGGAATTTTCTATCTTTAGCCTTCTCCCTCAAAAATTCTACAGTGCTTATCACCCTAGTAGCTAATAACTCAGCCATCTCCAGTTCGGCCTTCCCAGGGCTAAAAGAACTTTAGAAGCCACTCAAAGATAAATGTCCCCTGCCAGAAAAATGCCTTAAAATAGAATGTTGTAATGGTTTCCCTGGAGCGAGTAATAAGCATTTAACTGCCCCACTCTACTGATCTACTTCCTGCCTCTAAGAACAGGTTTTGTGGGCAGTCCCCTTTGTAAGCCCAGAGCCCTAGAAACCCATTTCCAGGGACTCTCCAGGGAGTCTCCAGGGAGAAAAGTCACTGATTTAGAAGTCAGAGCAGACTTCCCTGAAACAACTTCACTTCCATCTTTCTTGACCTACGAATCCCATTATTGGCTTCCAGTTGGGTGAAAAGCAACAGAGACGAGATTTGCCATGTCAGGATATCTGGAATCAGTGTCAGGACTCTGCTAAGAAAACAGTGACAAACAGCTTCTTTCCCTCCGCTGTTAAAGCTCCACATTAAACATACTGTAATGCCCAGTCCCATTCTGCCCCCATCCCTAAAACAGCTATTCACTTACCCTCCTCCTATAGTATAACGAAGAACAGCCATATGACTAATAACCAAGGATCATGTTTAGGCTTATTTCTAAATGTTGTGCATGCAAGCTCTCAAAGTCTTGAAAACAGAGTTTTCTGTTGCCTAAGATTACAAAGTGGTATCCTAACTGATGCCTGAGAAATTTCTCTCTGCACACGTTTTCTGTAAGTGTGGACAGGTAGACACCCAGAGATGTGAAGTTGTCTCCAGTGACTTCTAATGAAGAAAAGAGAACGTTCTAGTAACTTATGATGTCTTGCACCTAGATCAAATGTGATATTAGAACATAATATCCGTCTCCTTCCTGGGCCTATTAATAAGGAGTGAAAACATGCAAACACCTTTCAGGCTTATTCCATCAGGTCACATTAGATTCCCTCTGCCTTTTACCTGGTTTAATCAACCAGTTTCTTGTTGGGATTTGTTGGAAAGCAGCTCTGTCAAAGATGAAGCGAGCACCTCATATTCCTTCCAACCCTAGATGCTAAGGCATGGAGAAATGTTTCTGCCTTGTAAAGACTCCAATCACCTGTCAGTGCTTTTCCCAGGAAGCGCTGCAGAGTTTAAAGCTGTGTGAGCTCGGGGACAGGTGCTGAGAAGGATGAACTGTTTGAAGGATGAGCTGTTTGAATTCTGATGTGCTGTTCCCTTCCAAGTACTCCAAGAGGCTGAGAAGAAGGTGCTGACTACAGTGTAGGAGGTCTGGCTGGACTGGCTCCTGCACATCAGTGCCTACAAGCTTCTCTGTGGGTAACAGAAACATTATCCAATGCCAATTCTATGGCAAGATTTACCCTACGGGCTACATTTTCCCAAGGTCACCCCTGTGAGAGGAGGGAGTGATGGTTGAACCTGGAACAATGTAGTGCTAGAGCCCACACACCTGACACTGAGGTTCAAAGCCCAGTGAAAGCTATTGAATTCTAACTGTTCCTGTTCGGATTCTTCCTGGGCTCAGCTGTGGCAGGGACTACAGAGACTATTATTTGCCAGCCTTATCAGTTATGTGATAGGGTAGTGAACAGGTAATGGACATTAATATGTCCAGTCCAGACAAACATGTATTTAAGCTTCTTTCTCATTCTATAACTAAATGGCATACATACGAGAAGGAAACAGCCACATGTCATATCAGGCAGTGATGTTAATAAGAAGGAAAATTCTTTTGGGGTAAGCCACTGAGATTTCAGGGATTGCTTGTAATGACCCTACCGATTCTGAGCATATGTTATCCAATTTACCTTGGGTATAACTATTAGAAGCCAGTATCATCTGCCTATAAAATGAACTATAAGCTAGATGCTACTTTCCTTATTTCTTAAGCTAGCAAATTACTTTCCTGAACATAAGGGGTTATAATGTTTCTGCCAGATTTTGTTTAAAATTGCTTCACATGAGGATAAATAGATCAATGAAATAGAATGGAGCCAAAAATAGACCCATGCATATGTGGTGAATTGATTTTCTACAAAGGTTCCCAGGAATTCAATCGGGAAAGGCAAGTCTTTCCACAACTGGTGGTGCTGCCACAGTTGAGGATCTTTATACACAAAATGAAGTCCTACAGCTAACGTACCTGCTACAGAGAAACAAATGCAAGATGGAACACAGACATAAACGAGAACATGGTCATGAGCTTGATCCAAAAGAATGACTTGGATGGTTCAGTAGAAAGTGTGGTGCTCCACTAGATCTGCTTTAGAATGAGACCCTCATCACCAACATTGCAGGTAGTGGCTGCTGTGTCCCAAACCTGAGTCTCTGTCCCCAGATGTTTCACTCCTCAAAAAACACCTGCCTCGCCCAAGGCAGGTCACATTCAGTCAAATACAGACAGAGGGTTTCCCACGCTTCAATTTAGGGTACTTTTGAAGGCTATCCTATGAGAAATGATACATACACAAAGACTTACTCATGAATGTCTAGAGTACCCCTATTCGTGAGCATTACAAATTGGGAGCCCCAAAGTCCATCCGAGGAGAACAGATAAATACCACATAAAAATAGTACTCAACAGCAGGAAGAAATGAACCATTAACACATCCGATATTATGGATGATCTTAGAAGCAGGTGCCTGGGGCTGGTGAGATGGCTCAGCAGGTAAAAGACTGCTGTCAAACTTCATGATGACTTGAAACCCACATAGAGAAAGGAGAGAGCAGACACCTGCAAGTTGTCCTTTGAGATCCACACACATTCGTCATAGCATCTGCACATCCCTACAACCACAAAATAATTAAATGCAAAAATAATTTAAATCCTGAATAAAAGAATTGAGACACACAAAAGTCACCAAGGTGTGACTCTGTCAGTATAAAAACATCTGGCCAGGTAAAACTGTGGTGTCAGAAATTAGAATGAACTTCCTCCAGGGTGGGTTGCAGAATATATGATCATACGATGAACCCCGAAAATATATTATTTACTGGAAAAAGCTGTGCTTAGTTGAATGGCTCAGCCTTAGCACACACCTTTATTCCAAGAGCTTTCTATTTATTGTAAATAAGATTAAATAAAGTCAAGCATAGGTCAAGAAGCAGAGCAAGAAATCAATTGACAGGAAGTGAACATAGGATTATTAAGAAAAAAAACCATACAGAGTAAGAGGGAGTCAGAAGGATGGACAGAGAGATGCCCAGGAAGTAGAAGGGAGGGACATTCAGTTTGAAGGAGCTTTCTAGAGTAGGCAGGAGGGAGGGGATTTGTTCTGGGGTGTTGGCTGAGGGGGAAGGACAGCTGAGTGCTTTCCCTGACTCTGAGCTAGCAGGCTTTCACCCCAGCATCTGGCTCCTGAGTGTTCATTAGTAAAATTGAACGATTGAAATTCTGTTCAAAAACAATGGTGGCAAGGGGATGAAAAGGATTTCTCCTTGATGTCAGAAATGTTCTGTGTCCTAATTATGTGGTGTGAGGGTAGGGCGCCATACAGGTGTGTGCAATCATCAAACACCACCAAACTCTACAAGTGAATAAACCAAGCTGTGCTTGGTGAAAGATACATGCTGATAAAAACCCAGTGAATCACCTGCGCATGGGGACCAGCCTCTGTCAGTATCAATCCTAATACAGTGCACTGTTCACAACAAGGCTTCCATGCTGGCTCCAGTCTTGAGGTGCTTTTTTGACTCTACTTGGAATCGACCACACTCCTATTACTTTGTCCTCACACTTATCTGGCTGACTTTTCTTAAGGAGTTTTAAGGCATTCTCCAATCAGTCTCTCACCATCTCATAGGATGAACTCGTGCCAGATGACCAGACTCAATGAAGAATTACCCTCTCTTCTCTGCCCCCGACTACTGAAAACTTAGCAACAATGATACAGTAATTTCCATGGAAGTTTTTACCTTGCACTGAAATCAGCATTCTGTCATACATACTTACATACATACATACTTACATAATATACATACATATACACACATATATATTATATATACATTATATATATATATATATTTATATATAATGTAACTTAAAATTTTAGTACAATCCATTAATGTAGGTATGCCCTGATTTTATAGGACAGAAAATGGGACTTGGAGAAATTTTGCAAATTTTCCAGGCTCAACAATTCACCAAAAACCTGTGTATTTCAGTTGTTTACCATAGTTCTTTGTCTCTTACCCTCAATTCCTCCCTGAGAGTCTGTGTTTTTACAAAATGCTGTAGACATTGGCAGCACTGGGGAAGGGCATGAGTCAGGTCTTCCACCCTTGGTGTTCAGAGTCAGAAGCGGACACTGTAAGATGGCATCCCTCGCTATGAGATGGCTGTTGGCCCCATCCTCTGAGACATGCACTGTAGCCGGAAAGCTGTAATGTCAGAACCCTTGGCTATTGTTTAAGGAAATGATGAGTTTTCAGCCTCATGTGCCATTAAAGCTGCTTATTAGTTAATTTATTAGGGTGGCTTTAAAGAAGTGGGGCCCCTCACTGCTAACATGCTGCTCGGAGATCACAGGCACAGGGCTGAGTGTCTTGAAAAAGTCCAGATCCCAGTTCTGCCTACCTCACTCTCCATGAAGCCATTTGCAAGTGAGCACAGTAACTAAGACAGGTGGGACAGAGCCCACCTTCGCCTCATTAACAGGTGCTTCCTTCCACACCCCCAACTCAATCACTGGACAGCAATTCCAAGAGATCCAAATTTAATTGTTGTTGATCTGGAGAAACCAAAGTATCATAATATCTTATTCTGATATTATACGCAGTTTAAAACACACCAGAATATGAAAGTCGAGTCACTTGGAAGTTTGCCACAGGCAGAAAAAACAGAAACAAAAAACAAAGTAGCTACTGTTAAGATAATGAAAATGCCTGGAAATGCATACGAATCCTTGCACCTGCCTATCATTGACCACTCCTGACTTCCTAAACATCAGTTTGCTATTTATCATGTCAGACCTTTTGCATGCATTAACTCATTTAAACATGTAAAAATCATTTGAAGTAGGTTTTTACCCCATTTTACAGATGGAGAACTCTGGTTCACAATAGTGTGTGATTTGGTAGGTGAACTAGAAATAAATCTACCACATTTTTGTGTTCTCTCTCCCCCTTGTGTATTTATAGTCATGATTTTAAGGTGAAAATAAAAGGCAAGTAGCATTAAGCAAAAACTCTAGCTGCCACACATGGAGATGTAGTCCTAAAAGAGAGGCAGGTGCTAAGAGTCCCTGGCCAAGGTCAAGCACATGAAGATGTATATTGGTGGAGACAAGTGAAAAGAAGGGTATTGGGAGAATTCTTTGGATGCAGGAAGGCACTATGCAAGCATAAACAACATCTGCTCTCTCTTCATAATGTTCTAATAACTAACTATTCAGCTCTACTTCCCCAAGATTTATCCTGAAGAACCAACAAGCTTGCTGGACTTATTTACAGAGCACACATAAGGGGTTATTAGCACGAACAGGTGACCCCAAAGATGTTCACCCAACACAAGCAATGACTTCCTTGCAGCAATGTAGATGGATTCCCCTTGCTGTTAATCTCAGTTTATATACTCCATCCCTCCTCCTTCCCTCTACATGAGGTCACATGGGTAATTAGGGAATAACTACATACAAATGGCTGGGAGAAATGACTGCATACTCGGGTGAGGATACAAGTGGAATCCCCCCTCCATTCTTCTATGGGACAATGTCAGTAGTCCACAGATACCACCCTGATTGATACTTGCAAGCAGGCACAGCTGATTTGACAAATAAAGATGGCAGCTATTTTGCTAGGAGATTCAAGTTCTACAAAGGGAAAGCTCTCTGAATGATTCCTAGAAAACTAATGTGAAATGAATTGAGCCCTCACTGAGTTCTCTGAAACAAGAATAGGGCACCAGGAGCCTGGGAATAATCAATAATCCCCAGTAAGGCACTCAGGAAACTATGAACCATTGAGCAATACCAGGATGCCTATTGTCCACCACATTAAAATTCTAGTGGTTTTGAAGCCAGCATAGAGATGGGGAATGAGGAAGTAAAGTTTCATGGGTCAAGCATTGACACTTCCTAAACCAAGTTTCCTCATCTTAAAACTTGGGAATGAATGGTAGGATCTCTTTCACTGTAGTGCTGTGAAGGCCGAATAGTTTACACAGAGCAGCTAGCTCAGTACCTGGCACATGCAGGGTGAGTATGAACAATTAGAAAGTTCCAAAGGCCTCATTCACAGAGCAGTTTCACAAAAGCCAATGCCCAGTTGGCTGGAGTGGGCAGCTTAGAATGAAGCCCTCTGGGCCTTGGGAGTGTAACTGAATGTTAAACTGGATAATACAGGAGTTCCTACAGAGCTTGCCATCCTCGCAGGCTCAGCTTACTCTCCCCACAACAGCATATCTGACAGGAGGCACTGGAGTTAGCAGCAGTCTAGAATCCAGCACTGCTTGTTGTAGTGACCAAGAGCTTAGAACTGCAGCAATTACAGCCTTGTGTCATGGCAGGTGGAACATCAATCATTGGTTCCCAGAGAAAGGATAGGATTTCCCTGCTAGGTGCTTCTATGCTTCTCTCTCCTGTTCCTTTCCCCTGAGGCTTGTCTACTAAGAAGCAACTCCAGGGTTCAAATGAATTCTACCCACAGACCAAAATTCTGTAATGCATCTTTCCTGCTAAAGGACCACCCACATGTGCCTTTATTCATAAAACGAAATAACACACGCCATCAATGTGTGATTATAAGGCTCACATAAGATTATTGTGTGAATGCCTTTGCTAAATTTGTTACTAAATAAATATTAAATTAAAATATCTCTTTCTTGGGTCTATTCATTCACCAAATGTTTCCTGCCCACCATCTACATCCCAACCTGAGAGCAGCCAATCAGGAGACAGAACAGGTCTATGGCATTCACATTGGAGAATCTTTATTACCCCCAAACATAGATTCTATAGGAAAGCCCCCATCTCTAACAGCAGCTGCTATATCTATGAGTTAGCTCCAATGCTAGTACTTTTGTCTGTCTCCCCTGTTTGCTTAATGTTGCTGTGAACCTGGCTTTGATGCTGAATTTGATCCTGTTTTACTTCTTCAGATGCCTTGTTTGACGTTATTCAGCTTGGCTTGAAGCCTTGCTTGGCTTACATTAGTGCTGCCAGCATCATGCCGTGACATTTCCCATAAAATGCCTAACTGTGAAATGTAAACCTAGGAACGTAGTCCCATGTCCGATGAATTCATTTTACATGGGGCCGTAAAAGTGATCAACTGCATGAAGGATGAAACCGACCAAGAGCAAGGCACAGGGTCAGCATTTTGGTGACTATCCATGGCCAGAATAAGATGCTGTCTATTACTACAGAGCCCTTCTCAGCATGCCTCATCCTGGCATTCTGGACTTCAATGATCTGAACTGATCGGAGGAAGTAACAAAGGCATGATTGCAGCTGAGTTGATGACATCATGATTTCAGACCTCAAAATAACCCGACAAGAACTGGGTAAGGTGGAGGTAGTCAGTGGAGGGAGGAACCATATTAGAGGGCATGTGCTGATAGGCTATACCTCCTGAAATCCAATCAGTTAGAAACAACAGCCTTTTAGGGGGAGGGGGGAATGTCCAAGCTCTCGGTTGTTATAGCAGCAGGTAGACGGAAAAGCATTCAGTTCTGAGACATGCTTCCAAAATCAAACCAATGTGGTTGCCATGGTACCAAGACTCCTACAGTAGGAAAGAAAAAATCATTTTCAAACACTTGTTAGCAACATAGTAACATTCAAATAAGTGGCTGTGTGATGGCTAAAAGTTCACAAGGCTCCTTCAATTCCAGAGCTCATGCACAAACCCGGGCACACTCTCTAAGTAAGAAGCATGCTATTTTAAGCAGGAGATGCATTCTATGGTGAGCAAAATGCTCTCTATGGCATAAATCTTAAGACACCACAAGGTTAATAATCAACTCTGTCAGAGAAACGGTTTACAAAGAACTAAAACAGAAGACGTGATGTGACAGCTACTGAAGAAAAGATACAAACAAACATCTATTCGTTTATTTATTAATACATTCAAAAGTATAGTTCAATTCAAGCTGTGTTAGAGGTGCTGTAGATCCAGAGCTAAGGAAAATAATCAGGGCAGGGAAACACTTATGTCTGAAAGGTCTTGAGCAATAGAGGGCAAATAAGAACACTAAATGATACACAGAAAATTAAATGATTTTAAATGATACACAGAAAATTAAATGATTGTAAATGATACACAGAAAATTAAACAATTGTAAATGATGCCCAGATGTGACAGAGGAGAGAGGGGGAGAATGAGCTCCACAAAGGAAATAAACAGGATCCCTGATAAAAATACTCCTGGACCATGGGGTAGAGAGATTATCTGGAGGGAAGGAGAAAGATGAGCTTCACAGTGGGGGCAGCATGAGGGGGCGACTGTGGATTCCTAAGGAAGAAAAGAGGACCAAGGCCACTGGAGGACTGGAGCCTGAACAGAGACACAAAGCAGCAAATATAACTGCTTGAAGTGGTTAGCAAGGGCTATCCTGGAACAACAGAACACTGGTCAGGAGCTGGCCCTCAAATCAGCCTGTCTGGCTATACTACCTTCTAGGTGTGTGATTCAGCCAGTGTTCTAATACTCTGTTTATTCAGTCTCCTCTTCTGGAAATCGGCAGGTTACTGAGGCATTGTCAGGATCAAGTGGCATTTTATAGTTCAAATATGCTTAGTTCTGTCTGGTTTTCAGCTGTCTGTGTTGTGGTATAGCAGACAAGCCCAGCTTTTCTGATAACACTGGTATTAGATTCTCCCACATCTTGAACAGTGTCTCTGAGGATGACACAACCCCTGGAGTTCTGAAGTCCTCATGCTTGTGCATGTAGCAAGTACTTTGCTGTCTGAGCTGTATCTTCGGCTCCTCACGTTGTGTTGATCATCATCAGCAAATTAAATTTTACCAGCGAGAAACCAGTAGGGCTAGCCATCCATCTCACCACTTTCTTGCAGTCTCTAAAACTCCCCAGAAAGATCCCAAATTAAAAATCAACATTACATGTGGAATACACAAGTCATTGTTGGGGGACTGAAGGCTGAACTCGGTGTTCTCATCTGCAGGCCAATAAGCCCTGCAGATGCTTAGAGAAGTGGTATAGTGAGATGTACCTTGAGCCAGAGAAATGTTCCAGGGGGGAAGCACAACTCTCTCAAACTGCAAAACCAGGATCCGACCCAGAATCAAGTATAGTGTCACATCTGTAGACAAGCTAGGCCAACTCAAACTCAATAAGGATTTATCTGTTCTTCATTCTGAGTCTTTATGCTTTTCTGTGAACTAGTAGCCAGGCAGGTTTTTCTAAAGGAGGTAGTCATTAGACCACATACGGAACATTAAGGGCATTGTTGTTGTTGTTGTTGCTGCTGCTGCTGCTGTTTATTTTGGTTTTTGTTTGTTTGCAATTTGTTCATACTTAACAAAATACTAACAAAACTAGAGTTCGCGTTGACTCTCTTCTCCCTCTGATCTCTTAAGCCAGCAGAAGCTCAACTACAGAAAACACTTGTTCCCATAAGTCAGGAGCCAAAAGAAAAATTCTGATCTAAAGAGAAACCACACACATTTATCTGAGTCTTGAGTTTTACTTCTGCTGAACTACAAGCCAGAAAGGTTCCCAGTAATGCAGAGAATTTGTGAACCGAGAAGAGGGTGATGTCACCACCTCAAACAGCACCTCCACTGAGACTTGTCCAGAAATGCGGAGGCAGCTCAGAGTGTGCCGTCTCTACTATTATATTTGTATATTAGAGACAACATTACTGTTTTGACAGGTTTAAAATCCAGGTTATAATTTCCAAATGCCCAACCTCTAAGTGTGTTGTTTGTAAATTGCCTTCACCTAACCAAAGCCTACCCAGGATTCTTGTTTGGCTTCTTCTACCTTTTGTTCACTGTAAGTTGGTTTGTGTTTTTTGAGTGTGTGTTGACATTTCCACTAACTCAGTCTAACTTCCCCCTCCCTTACATCACATACACTGATCTAACTCAATAAAAATCTAGAAAACATTCAGGAAACTGCCAGGCATGGTGCTACATGTCCACATTTGGGAGGCAGAGGCAGATGAATCTCCAAAAGTTCAAGGCCAGCATCATCTATGTAGTAAAATCTAGACAAGACAGGCTAGTGAGTAAGATCTTGTTCAAATAATAAGAAATGGTAACAATAATAACAACAACCATCATCATCATCTTGGGATAAAAGAGCGGAGAGGTGGAGAAAACAAGAGGAGTGATGTAATGAGTGGAGCTGCAGTCTTTCCAAGTATTTGAAAAGGTTCTTTCTTTCCTTATTCTTCTTGAACATATTTTTTAGAAACATAATGTGACGGAATTTAACATCTGGTAATAAACTTCATGGTTTCTGACTTAACGACACAGACACTAGGCGTTATCACAGCCTTGGGCTACTGAGAGTAATTTACTGTCAGAAATTAAAACAGTATTTTGTTATTTAGTTTTCATAGTTCTTAAATCATCAGCTGAGTTTTTCATAGCATTTAAATAAGTAAATGAATCCAGTAGTTAGACTCTCAGTGCCAGGTCGGGTTACACAGATGACCGACACACTCAGTGTCACTGAGCAAGCCTTGCATCCCTGCTGAGATGGGGTGGTCATCTCCTCCTGTAATATTCCCTTCCATCTTAGAGTTTTAGAAAATGATTCGCTAGCTGGGCTCAAACCCGTCTCACTCACTTTATATGGACTCGTTTCATTGTTCCTTACTTGGGTCTGTATAGCCAAGATTCTTACCTGTAGCAAAATTCACTTTTATTTTGAATAGTTAATGCCATCTCTCTATCCTTGGGACTCCACGCTCCCATGGATCTTCTGGCTCTGTCTGGTACATGGTACCAAGACTCACTGTCCTAAGTCACCTACCCAGTAGGCTCCTCCTCCACCATGTCTTTACCTCTTATAGATGAAGTTCACATTAATTCTCCAGCAGGCATGCCATCCTGTTAACTCATATTGAATTTGCTGTCAATTTAAAAATCCCTCAGTCTTGCTGCTGGTTCTCCTGTTCTTTGAAATGGAGTGTAGTATCCCGTAGATATTCCTATTAACATCCATCTTCTTAGTGGAGCTCCATTGTGCCTGTCTTGATACTTCTTTTACTTTGCTAAATGATAGATTGGCTACTCCTGAAATTTTTATAATTGCATGTTTTTCAAATTATCCTAATTCAATGATAAGACTGTTGAATGTGAATGCCAGGAGAACAAATGACAAATAGTCATAAACCGGACTGTCTGTGGTCATGGACAGCAGAAAGCCGATAAACAATTTTCAAAATATTTAATCATCTAACTATCACCTTCTATGAGCGAAACTTGAGGATGATGCAGAAACCATGGGAAGCTGAACAAATCTCTGTTCATATAGAGTTTGTGTGCTTGTTCATAAGGAGTTAGGGTCTTAATTATGGCAGTGATCATTGAGCACTTAAATTTCTCCTTAATTTATTTGCTTATTCACTTTACATCCCAATTCAAATCCCCCCTCTCCTCACACCCCCTTCCTCCATCCACCCTCATGTGAGAAGATGAGATCCCCTTGGGTACCACCCTGCCCTGGGAAATCCAGTCACAACAGGTCTAAGCTCATCCTCTTCCACTGAGGCCAGACAAGGTAGTGCGGCTAGGGGAAGAAGATCCAAAGGGAGACCACAGAGTCAGAGTCAGGCCCTGCTCTAGTTGTTGGAGTCTCCCCTAGGTCCAGCCCATGTATGATCTTTGGTTAGTGGTTCAGTCTTTGTGATCCCCCATCGGCCCAGGTTAGGACTGAGGGAGCTGAAGAAGTCAAGGACCTCTAGAGTTGGTTCGCATTTTAAAATTTGGTTTATAATTCTTTCAGGAAAAACCTGAATTGTGCTTTTGACATGAAGATACATATGTAAAACACTGTTCCAGTTTTTCAGCTAAGCAGTGCTGACAAATTAATACAAAGCCAACTGTTCTAAGATAACAGTTTAAAAAATGTCTTATTGAGTTATAGCTACCATGTGAAAAATCTTTACATATTTAATGTATGCAACTTAATGAATTTGAATGAATTATATTCCAATAAAACCACTCAGCACCATCTAGGCCAAAGGCATACCCAGAATTTCCTCCTGCCTTCTTCATTACTATTTATACTATTAATTTATCTTATAGTAAGAATATTTAACATAACATATAGCTTCTTGGAAAATTTTAATTACACAATGCACCATTGTTAGCTACTCTCTCAAGCAGCAGGTAAAATTACTATTTTTGCTGTTATGTTCATTTTGTTTTATACATTTCTCTTTTTGAGTATTTCATAATGAGAGCTACATTTCCATCCTTCTCACTTTTCTTTCTGCCCTCCAATTCCTCCCATGTTCCCCCCACTCATTCTCAAATTCATATCTTCTTGTTATTTAATTATAATTGTTACACAGAGAGACTGTGTGTGTGCACACACACACAATCAATTGCCTGTAGCTCTTCTTCCAGAGTGAAGCCCTGTGAGATTTCCCCTATCCACTCTGGCATGTCAAATGGTGCTGTCGCCTTTTGGGCCTTGTTTATGCATCCACACTGTTGAGATTTCCTCAAGAAAATTTCCCTGAACCTCAACTGACTCCTAGATTTTCCAGTGTTCTGCTAACGTTCACACTACTATCTTCATAATCTCTCCTACAGTGTATACTATACGGCATGGAATTGGTGAAGAACTCACTATTTGAATGGCTTCATGGTAACTGTTAATGCTCACTGCTGAGAGCATATACTCTAACACACACAGATTTGAAAATCCACAATAACTCCCCCCATAAGTCAGGACTTCTGTGTGGGAAATACACTGACAAGGAAACCTCCCTATGCAAAATGAGTACCTTAAGACTACTGCTGGTAAAACTGGAAGAGGAGGTCCCGAAGGCATTACCAACCTTTAGCAGACTCACAAAATCAGTCACTGAATGTTAGTTAGCAAGCCAACAATCCAACAGCAGCAGGTATTAATGGATGAGAAATGGCTAGGATGGAAATTTTATAGACTTGGAAAAAGAGGAAGAGATGTAACAAGAGAGAGCACTGGCCACCAGGCTGCCCGTCACTCCTTTGCCTAGGGCTGACTGGTATACATGGTACTCATGTCTATTCTATGGTCATCGATGCACTAATCACTGTGTATGGAGAATTTTCATCATCAGGTCATCGAGGGAAGGGAAGAATAATTAGAACAGGATGAGGATATAAGGAAGGAAGGCATTCACAGCCATGTGTCGAAGGCACTCTGCATATTCCCTAACATCGGAGAAAAGCATGGCTGATTCTATCACAAGGGAGCACTTGGCAGAGACGACAAGGGAAGTGTGAGTGTAGGAAAAGGCCATACTATCTTCTCTCAGTGCTGACGGATGGTGATTGTACTTAAGGGTCTTTTCACCACGAAGCTCCGTGTAGGAAAAGCCATGGAAGAGACTAGGAGGGAACTAGTTCAGCTCAATTCGAACACTGTGGGGAAAGGACGCTGAGATGGATATGGAAGCCTAGAGCTGCTGTGGATACTAGGCTATTGTTCAGACCCATTACATAGGATGTGGGAGCCACTCAAGGCATTGGGACAGAACACTAAACATATGTGCATATTATGTGAATGTGCAGGCTCCTACTCATGAGATGATGATGATGATCATGGAAATAACAATGATGATTAAAATCGGTTGAGTACTTGCTGTATGTCAGGCTTCCTTTGAAATGCTTTATACACACTTGTTCCGTTAGTTCTCAGAATATGCCTGTGCAGTCAGGGAGATGGGAAATCAGCTGGCAGTTCACTTTGGAACACAGCAAAGAGAATAAACAAACAAACAACAAATAAACAAACAATAAAGGTAATAACACAATCCAATAGAGAGTTCTTATTTATAAGAGCTACAGAGCATTTGGTACAAATATAAGGAGTGACACACTGTAGGAGGCAAGAATGATTTGTTAGAAATAACACATTAACCTGTCACATTCGCCTCCTGTGGGACACTGTGAAGCTCACCTGAAGAGTACCAGGTGTGGCTATGGTTAGATGGCCACCAGCCAGGAGGCTTAGCCCTGGGATCTAAGCAACTCCAGCTAGGCTCTTGACAGCTAACATCATAGGCTGCAGCAAGCTGTGTTCAACAAGAAAATGGTGGGCTTGTGTGTCTTTCCCAAGTTCCATTCCCTGACAACTTGCATCAGGTCTGCAGATACCTAACAAGCACCTATCTAGACTACAGCCCAGAACACTCAGCTCTGTTTTACTGTGAGAAGACCCTGGAAATCTGTTTTAAAGATGCAGTAAGACAGGGCAAAATCCCTCACATTGAGGCTGGACATGGCAACCCAGAAGAAGTGGGGGAGTCCTGAAAGTGGGCACCAGAGTCAGAGAGACATCTGTGCCCACTGTTGGGAGTCCCATGGTACTGCCAGGTTAGCAGGCGTGACATATACACAGAGGTATCACCTTAACAAAATGATCAAACATGCTCTCCATGTGTACAGTATTAATAATTATTTGGTGGTCAAAATGGCAATTACGATATGGGGTGCTTATGTTCCACTAAAAATAAAATGTCCCAAGGTTATCCTCTCACAGTGGTTTGGCACCAGAGCTTCATACTCTAGACAAACTGTTTCTACTCCAAAAGAGAACAACACAAAACAAAGGAGTCTTCGAGGGGGGAGGCAGGAGCCGGGACTGACTGTCACATGAACAAGTTCTGTCCATTCTTTATTCAAATCAAATCTGACATTTATGGTGTTGCTGGTGGACAGGGGACCTGAAGGGCACTCTGTTTCCGTACACTAGCTACACTGCAAGAATGGAGAAGCCATGCATGGACAAGTAGTTTTATCTAAAACACTAAAGAATAAATAAAAACCACACTAAGGTATCCTCACTACATCATTACACTAGTACATTACACTAGTACATCATTACACTAGTACAT
>NC_034592.1:96698597-96769222 GCF_900095145.1 Mus pahari
TCCTTTCTGACCATATCCATGGAACATGAAGTAGCAGAACGATCACCATCAAACTGACAACCGGCATCCAGGATAACCAATATGCCCTCTCCCCCCCCCCCCCAGCCCCATGTGCAAGTTGAAGATACTATAGCTACAGAAGGGCATGTAATGTGCAAAGCTTACAGCAGCAACATGTCCCTCAAGGCAGTTACTGCTGAGTGCTTAAAGGGGGAAGCAAGAGGAGATTAGAATCAAGGGGAAGGGGGGAGATGTGACATCTGCTCAGACCTCACACTACTGGTCCATCTCCAAGAACGAAGGGTAGGCCACAATAGGGTATCATGCCATAGCTACTTCGAGCTCTACAAACAAAACTAAATTCAGGCATTCAGAGTTCATCCACTCAGATGTAAACCACAACTCTACCTGCATGTTCTTGGTGAGTCCCCACTGGAAAATTGATTAATTCATAGCCACTCCTAGATATGAACTAAAAATAAATGAATACATATGCTCCCCTCCCCAAAGGCTTGTGCATAAATGCTTATGACCACTTTATTCATCATAGACCGAAACTAGAACAAGTATGCATCTTAAATAACAGTCTTATGTAATGCAAAGGTACTCAGTAACAAAACAGAATGAACCAGTGCACGTGTAGGAAGTCCTTAAAGGAATTACTAAAGTATTATCCTGAAATAAAAGATACCAGAAGTAAGATACATCAGTTCAAAGTGACTGAAAGCAGACTAGCTGCTGCCCAGGCTGGAGAGTGGGCGGTATGAAGTGTAGGGGGCAGGTGGGAAATTGCTCTACCTCAGGATGGTAATGCTGGTCACAAAGACTTTCACCTCTGTTGGAACTTACCCATCTGAATCACACTAGAATACCGTCAGTAGCTGAAACAGTACTTAAAACAGTTCTTAGAATATTTTGAAGAAAACAGGGTAAGCTGGGCACACGTATAATCCCGGAACTTGGGAAGAGAAGGCAGGGAAGTCAGTCATGGCAAAAGAGAGATCTGAGGGCCAGCCTGGCTATATGGGTCCCTGTCTCATAAAAAGGAGTGTGGGAGGACAAGAGAAAAGTGAGGACGGGAGGGAGAGAGGAAAGAAAGTAGAACTGCGGGTGTGGTGTATGCATGTAAGCAACAACGCTGCATCACTCCTCTCCGATGATGAGCCTTCAGCTCACTCAGGACAAGGGAAAGGCCTGCTGCTTTCTATATGGGAATATGAGTGGGCCTCATATTTGGGGGTATGGGCAGTCTTCATGTTTAGGAGTATGGGCGGGCTTTTTGTTTGGGGTATGGCTAAGCCTCATATTCACAAGTCCAACTGCTGCTGAGATGTGAAGGACTTTGTGAGAAGAAAAGAAACAAAGAGGGCCAGAGAGATGCCTCCACAGTTAAGAGTGTCGGTTGCTCTTCCAGAGGACCCAGGCTATATTGCCAGCACCCTTGTGACTATTGACAACCATTTATAACTCTAGTTCCAGAGGATCAGATGCCCTTTTCTGTTCTCTTTGGGCACTCAAGTAGTGCACAAACACACAAACACGCGTGCAGGCAAAACACCCATACATAAAAAAAATAAAATAAAACAATATAAAACTTTGGGGATTAACAAAGAGTAAAACTTAAATTAGAACAAATTAAAACAATTCCTGATTTTTCCACATCATCATTTTGCTTATTTCAATAGATATTAAAGGATACTAAGTAGAAACTTTGTGAGAATCAGACCTCAGGCCAGGCATGAAGGAGCTGTGCTCCACAGACGATAGGACTGAAGTCACTATGGTTCTGCAACCCTCTACACAGCAGCACAATGTGTTATATATTTGGAAAGAGAGCTGAAATCTGGTGCATTCCTGTCTTGTCTAAATCCCTGTCTTTATGGGTCAGCTAGATGCTAACAAACAGGTTCCAGGCAAGCCCAACAAGGATGTGAGAATTTAGCAATAGGAAGTGTTCCCTTCCTTCTTGCTGCTGGAGTCTGGGATCATAGATGAACAGAAGTACCCCAAAAGGCAGAGTAAGCAGCCTAAGGCCTAAGTATACATCCCACCAGGTGACTTTAGGGGACCTGGAAGCTCGTAATCTGTGACATTGACATTTTGTTCAATTATTTCACCAAGGAGGGAAGCAGGGCCTACAGCATATGTCCACATATCTGACCTCATACTGTTCAATATTCTCAATTACTACAGCCCGGAAAGCATTAACTGGAGCTGAAGGGAGGCCCTGAAGCCTCCCTTCAGTAAAGGTAGCCAGGGCACCTGCGTCTTGGCAATCTCAAGTGTTCTTTATTGACTATGTGTGTATGTAAAGGTCTTGGACACAGAAACTCTCCTTTCTGGTCCAAAACAAGTTTTTCATTCAGGCGTAGTAGTCCTGATCCAACAGAGCTTGCGTAGGGATGCACCTCAGCGGATAGCATTTGCCTAACATGCACACGCTGCTCCATTCAGTCCTCAGTACAAACTGAAAAACTGTAAAACAGTACTAGATTCACTGGTGATTTGGGGACTATGGCAAGTTATGTATGTTTGTTTTAAGAACTGTCAATATTTTTTTTCCTTTTAAAGATAAGTTCTCAGGTAGGCACGGTGGTCTCATACTGGAAATGTAGTCTAGGATGGCCTTGACCTTCTGATTCACCTGCTTCGACTTCCAAAGTGCTGAGGTTACAAGCATATGCCAACATGATCGGTTGGTTGTCATTAAAAATGGATGAAAGAATATTTATAGTTCTCAGAAATGCAAATGAAAACTACTGAGACTCCCCCATTCAGAGTGGCTGTGATTAAGAAAACAAAGTGCGAATGCTGGCAAGGATGTGGGGAAAGGTTTACTCACTGTTGGTGGGGATGTCAAGCTCTCTTGCCACCAGGTTAAAGGACCTAAAACTGGAACTATCATAAGACTTATGTCTGCCATTCCTGTGTGCATAGCCAAAGGAGGGAAAACAAGCAAAGAGGAGCTGAGGGGAGGCAGGGTGTTGGGGGACAGTGAGAGGTTAAATAAGAATAAAGTATATTGGCATATATGTATAAAAATCATAATAGTCCTTCGTATTTTGACTAGAAATAATGAAAGGAATTTAATTATTTTTAAGGAAAGCATAGGTTATTTTTTGAAGATATTCATAAACTGGTATTAGTTTTATGGTATATGTGTAGATTTTTAATGTAATTTTAAATTTCCTATTATAAAATATCATTAACAATTAGAGAGAGTGAGAAATCCTACATTGATTCCAGAAGAAGTAATTTGACTTTCAAACATTAACATTTTTCACTTTGAAGCAGAAGCAGGTGTTATCTCTGTGAGTTCGAGGCCAGCTTGGTCTACATAGTGAGTCTCAGGCTAGCAGAGTTACCTAGTAAGGCCCTCCTGGAGGGGGAAGCCCACAATCATGAAGATTTTTTTAACTGGAGACATTCTTAAATGTAAGAATTTCACAGTTGATGAGGAGGACATTGTGGACTGGCCTTTCCCAGCTGATCAATGTGCAGAGAAAACTGACTGCTGTGCTCACCTCCAAATGGCACCTTTAAAACACACACACACACACACACACACACACACACACACACAGGTACCATCACAGCAGAGAAGACAAAAGGATGGTAATGGAGGAAGACAGTATTGAGACAATGTCTTCCAGGCATGGGAAAAATACTACACTCTTAAGCTCACAGCAACTGGGGTTGCTTTCACAAAATATGCATAAGAAGTACCCAGGGGAAAATGGCTCATAAGTCCCCCCTTAACTGAGAAGCCATTGATGGTAGGTTCTGGGGGAGGGAGAGTCACTTTCCTTTCAAATATGGCTTCTGGTAGGTCAACCATATTCCAGTGGATCTCCCCTGTGACCACGCATATTTGGGCCAAATAACTGGACTGTCTGAGTTCTTTAAAGGAAAGTAGAGGGGGAGGGAGAAAGGAGGGAGGGAAGGAGGAAGTGAGGGAGAGAGAGTACATGAAATTAGGAGGTGTTTGAGAAGTAGGAGCACTGGATTTTGGAGGACTTAGTGATTGGAATGGGTGGATATGATCAAAATATATAGTATGAAAAGTCAACAAATTAATAAAAATACTACATGAAATAAAAGAGAGAAGTAAGAATGTCTCAGAGAATGAGTCACCCATCACAGGGAACTCTCCTCAAGAGAGCATCAAGCTAGACCATCTCATATTGCTTGACCAAAATCCCGTGCTTTCTATGACTGTTCCTATCTCCGATGAACTGAATCTTACTGTGTGCCAGAGTAGAGGAATGCTAACTGGAACATTGGTCTGTAGAGAACAACCTCCTTAGAAATTAGAAGAAAACGTCACCTTTACAACGTTACCTTCAGTTCAGGTCTCCAAGTACCACCAAAAGTGATGGTGATACTAGACTCCAGTGACCCAGAGGACCTCCGGCCTCTTTACTCCCCCATACCGAGCTTCACTATCCTGATCAGAGCCTGTGTCCCAGCACTCATCCTGCTTCTTGGTTCTCTCTCAGGTGCCTGTTCAGAGGGACTGTCTGGCTGTTAATTTCCACTTCTAGGAGCCTATGATTTTTGACGTAGCTTCCCTACCTGATCAATATTGGTCAACCTGGCTTCACCTAGTTCTGAGAGCATAGAATCACAGATGCTGCTGACATTTTACATCACAAAGAAAGCATGTGCTGCTATGAATATTCTCATATTTAAAGTAAATTTCCTTCAGTCAAGGCTGACCTAGATAATCTATTCTAAAATGATACCTTTAAAAGACAGAATAGGTTTGCAGTATTGACATATGTATCAATTATTCAGTACAATTCCTAAGGTTTATTTCACCAGGAATCATAGTTATCAAAACTTAACAACAACAACAAAATCTTCTCAAATCAGATAATAGCAAGGTCCCTCCAAAATGAAGAAATTAGCACTTCATACATTATGACTAACTGAAGACTCCTCACATAAACTTTTAATGGCTGCTGTTGTAAGTTAGTGCTATTGAGCTCTGACTTACTGTAGTCATCTATCACTCTAGCTATTGCTTTAGAATTAACGCTGTTTGCTACTTGACAGTGTAGCTATAATACTTACTGAAGATAATGAACCCCCAAGACCATAAATTTAATGTTTCATTTGATTATATTCTTTCAAGTGAGTGAAATTAACTGTTCTCCCCTTTAGGGAGTTTGAGGCATCTAACTCAGCTGAAGTTGCTTCTGTCTGTATTCCATCTTTTTTTTTTTCTCTATGCAGCTCACCTATGTCAAGTCCAGGTCTACTCGGTCTTCTCTGGGTCCCTTCTCTTTGGCCCTGTTGGATACCAGCATGGCGAGAAGTTTCCCTACCCATCTAGACACTGGATCCTGACAAATGAAAGGATCAGATATACAATTCCCATTTAGTCCTGTCTGGCTAAATATTCTGCTTCCATGGACGTCCTCTCTACCCACAAACTTGGTGTGAACTTACTGTTAATAAGACCTATCATGCATTGGATGTTTAAGCATTGTAATGATGAATCAAATGCAGATGACAGGGCTAGGAAACTGAGTAAGTACTTGTCAAAGCAAGTGGTGCAGATAGCTAACCAGATAGCCTCTCCACAGTGGTAGAGCCAGCTTTCCAAGCCCTCATCAGCATGTGCCAGAGACTATTCTTGGAGCTTTATCTCATTTAATCCTCAAAATTACCTCATTAAGTTCTCAGAATAAGCATGCAATGTGTATATAATTATCTCCACTTTACTGAGGAAGAAACCAAGATTCAGAGAGATTAAGCAACTTAATCTTTTTCTGCCTACAATTTTGAGATGTGATTAATTATCATTAGTTCTTCTACCTATGCTATTGCATCTTTCCATGGGGAAAGATCCACAGGCTCAAATGTGGACTTGAAAGACTACATCTACAGCAGCATGCTGTCCACTGTAGGGTCAGTTTGCATGCACTCCGTCTCCTCTCCTTTCCATTTTCCTATAATGGGAACAATAACAACACCAAGGGAAATGCTGGTAGCATGTTCTAAGAGAGTCATCATACTTTATTGCTATTTCTGTGATTATGCTGTGGTAATAATGATAATTATTCTGCTCTGAGATGGGATCAGGGGTTTAGAGAGGTTAGATAGACTCTATCACAGACTTCACTTCTTATTCTGGTATCTTTCCGATAAGTCATATTGTTTCGCAAAGACTCATAAAACTTCATTATATCCACAGCTTATAAATCTACATTTATATCCTCTTTACCCCACATCCAGTGGTAACTCTGACAATTCATATGCTAGGTGTCTCCTTCTGAATGTCCTAATTAAAGGTTAAAGGTTTTTCTCCTTTGCTTTTCTCACACTCTCTAATATAGGTTTCCACATAAAGCAAGCATTCAGATTTTTTATGTATAAATTAAATATGTCAATGTCGAAACTCCAAGTATTCTTTCAGAAACCTGAGAATAAAGAAAAACAGAACGCCTGTGTTCCTTCTCTCTGCCTGCAAGGAGTGTCACTGATCAGTTGGACCCAACCTAAAGGATTCCTGGAGAGAGGCAGCCGTTTCTCTCTGGTGTCCTAGTTGACAAATAGCTACACAGAACCCCACCATTGGGATTGAGACATACTGATTGTCTCATGGCTGCAATGAAAGACTCTGTGAGAGTGCCTCAAAACTATATAGCAGCCTGAAGATAAACATGACTGTGTTTGCCATATACTCAGTCCTTGTAGACCTGTGTCCAATGTTTACTATTAATACGAGCTTGCCAAACCTGGGAGCATATGCCCGTTTCCCAATTTCTGTTCCCCTATTTGTCCACTGGGAGAAATCGCCTATTTCTCAGGGCTTGTGGGCAGGCTATTCACTGACATATTACATGGTGGTAAATAAATGTCCATTAATATCAATACAAGTCCTATTTGCTTTTAAATAATGACTTCAAAATCAAACCCTCTGATTTAATAGTGAAAACTCAATCTCCCATAATTCTGTGCTTATTTGAAAAGTACAAGGATGATGAGCCTGCCAAAGCAGCTTCATGGAGTGATCAAGATTCAAGACAAATGCCTGCTGAATGGAGATTTTAAACTGGTCCTGTCACAACAGGCCAAGAAAGTCAACTACTTCAGCAGTAATTTGCTAAGGAATTTAGAAAAGCAAACCATGGTAACCTACCAAGACATTCATGAAAAGCCATCCCCTGACAGGAAGACATCCTCATTTCATAAGCTGTATATATGAGAATTAGTGAAAGCCCCCTCCCAGGCCCCTCCCATACACAGCTTCTCACCATGCACAGAGCGCTGATTCAATCAATTCTAGAACAGGTTGGCAAAAATAGATAAAAGCCTGGTTTTCCTGAATAAAGGACAGCGAGAGCAGCACTCGAAAGTGATACTTGACACTTGGCAGTTTTCTCTTTTGTAAAGATGCATTCATTTACACAATCTTAAAAGGGATTTTGAAGAGACTCTTAACGTTTCCCCAAGGGTAGGTTCAAAGCTTCGTATATGGCATTAGTCAAAATGTTTTCACTGCTATGTACAGTGTGCAGAAAGAAAAAGCCAATAGGAAACAATGCTATTCCAGAAGCAAGAGGCAGACTCAATTCTAAGAAATATAATCAAGTGAGAAGGAACACTCACAAAAGCTGAACATCATCTTAGTATGTGGGTTCTCTACAGGGGGTTAGGGTGACACAATAGAGGTCCAATTTAAGAGCTTCAAGGCTAACCGAATCTCTAAGGCATTCTTATCAAGGCCACCTGCATGGAACGTTAAACATTCCTGTTGCTAAAATAAACAGTCATCACATTCTGCACACGTTCCAGCTGTATTGTTCAACAAGTCACCAAAACGAGCTTAGGAGATCCTGTCCAACTTTTCTTAGATTCTGGGAAGCCTGCATTTTAATGATTAATGTGTTCATTGAAGACCTTTCCAATGAGAGGAGCTGTGGTTTTCCACTTCTTGAACTATTTTCGAGGACTAAGGGAGAAATTAAATCTCCCCTAGCAGTCAGGAACTTTCTTTCACATAGCTGTCATCTGATGGGATGTATTATTCTTACAGAGGATTATTTTCTCTGAAAGGTCTGCCACAGCTCTACCAGAAAACACACCAAGATCACCAGTAGGTCTCCTGCCCCCACAATCCTCCCAATAAGGAACCTACATGCTTTGTGGCTTCAGAGTTGATTTCCAAGAATGTATATTCCCTCAACAGACTGGATTTCTAAGATGTGGGACTTTCAGTGCATTGACTGGGAATGTCTTCTGTCAATTGTGACAGTAATTTTGTACTATCTGTCACTTACGTTTAACCAATAAGCAAGTGTAGTTACCTCTATCTCCCTAGAGACTTAAAACATGTGGCCCTCTCTCCAGTTCCAGAGTACCTAGCTGGCCCAATCCAACTGGAATTTTCTCTCTCTACCACTTCCAAGTATGTTTCCCTGATTCAGTTCTGACTCAGTTCTTATCCTCCTGAATCCCTTTCTGTATATACCAAAGGATAGTTGCTTCAACAAATAGATCAAATCACATTAATTTCTCCTTGAAACCCTTCAATTATTTCCCTTGCAAATGAAATACCAAGGTAAAAAAAAAATTAGGCCTGGCTACATATTACTATTTTCCACATAAGCACTGTTCTTATTAAAATTCAAGTTAAGTATTTTTTTAAAAGTATTTTTATACCTTAGAGAAAAGGAATGCAGTTGAGACACTGGGTTTGCTGCTCTAAGCTGTTTTACTTGATCTAATATATGTCAAAAGGCTTTATGGCTGTGGTTCCTCACTTGGGAAAGATCCTTCAAAAGGAATGTTTGTATTTGGCCCAGATGAAACACCCAACCCTAATATAAATATAACATATATATAAAACGGGTCCAACAAAAATCAAGGGTCAAATGAAGCCTTTGGATTTGTTTGATCCTATTTCCTAGACATGGTCCAACTGCAGTTTTAACAGTGACTCTCTAGAAGGCTACCGTGAGCACACACAAGAAGGATTAGGCCTTTGCTGGAAAACCTACTTGTAGCAGCCAACTTGGAAGCTTTGAGAATAATTAAATATTTTGGCTTTAGAGATTTTGCTTGAAAATTCCTGTACATTATTATCTCAGAGAGCACCACGTCCAAAGGAAAGGAAACACCGAGTACAGCATTATCATTTAAAGTCATGCTGCTAGCTATGACACCAAAGTCAGGTGCCCAGGCTTCTAAGCACCTTCCTCCCATCTGCTTCCCCACAGTTAAGACAACAAGGAAGACTTTAAATTCTGGAAAGATGAGCTTTACACTTTCTAGAGCAGTGAAATCCATAAAGCTGACCTACTATGTGCTTACAAGGATGCTAAGCAACAAGAACATATATTTAATGCTATTGGAATGCAAACGGTATTGCTAACTTGGACAATTAATTTGACAGACTCTTAGACAAAAAAATACTGTTACTATGAAATTAGCATTCATGCTCCTAGTTATTTATCCAACTAAGTTTGAATCATAGGTCTACATAAAAATCTGTACATCTCTTAGACACTGAGCCACCAACCAGGCAGCATACATGAGCTGGCCTGAGGCCCCCCGACACATATACAGCAGAGGACTGCCCGGTCTAGCCTCAGTGGGAGAAGATGTGCCTAACCCTGGAGATACTTGAGGCCCCCGGGAGTAGGGAGCCCTGATGGGGCAGAATTCAGAACATCTTCTTGGAGACAGCAGGGAAGAGGAATGGGGTGAGGAACTGTGGGAGGGAGGACCTGGAGGGGGACAATGGCTGGACTGCAAAAAACTAAAAGTAATAATAAAAAATATGTACATCTGTAGAATTTATAGTGGCTTTAGTTATAATGGCCAAAAACTAGTAGGAACAAAATGTCTTTTGATAGGGAAATGGGTAAATAAAGCATGGTCTATCAATCTACTAGACCCTTGTCTAGGAAAAAAAAATGTATTAAAAGATATGGAAGAATCTTGAACACACATTGCTAAGAAAAATAATTCAGTATGAAAAGGCCAGTGGTTATCTGATTCCAACCGTTTGACCTTTTGAAAAGGTCAAAAACAAAAACAGTGGACACACCAGTGGTTTCAAAGAGTTCTAAAGGAGAAGACAAAGATAATATTTGGGTGGGGGTGATAAAAAATATTGGATATACTGTAATCGCAGTTATGCGACATTATACATCTGTCAAAACATGCTGAACAACACAAATAGCAAACCTCAATATATGCTAATTTGAAAAATCCATCATGTGGCCAAAGATCTTAGAAGAGAATGAAGACAATGACAAGAGAATACAATTTTACTACAAATGTATGAAACTACCCACTGGTGGAAGAAGGGAAAGATGTTTGTCTAAGTAATGTGGGCACCAAAGTCTGCGAGATTAAAGGCACACAGAATTGCAGGAAGGCTCTGCACTCTAGCTGATTAAATTACTCCCCATAGGAGCATGAGTTAGCAACTCTGATACTGCTTTCTATGGACACTGGAATTAAACAATTAAGTAAATAGATAGTAGATGGCGGGAAGTTTTCTCACTATGTGAGTGGAATTTGCAGATAAGCTAGGGAAGGCTAGAATGATCCATGTAATGATGCATTACAGTTGAAGATACAGATAAGGACTCATGTTTCACTGAACATGGATAAGGCTCATTACAGATAGGCATGCTTATAGATATATGTAGATATTGTGGATAACACAAACCCATATCTTTCCTTTTTGACAGTTTTAAAAGGTCTAAAAGAACCAAAATGCCTATAACAACAACAATCACCTAATGTCTTGGGCTAGGTTTCTAACACCTATTTTCAATAAAAAGGTCTAGAAATACTTAGGTAAATGGCTTTTTCTGAGGCTGAGGTACCACATAGGTACCACACTATGTGACAGTCCTGGTACCCAGGAACCAGAGACTATGGATAGAACCAAACACAACTCACAAAAAAAAAAAAAAAATGAAGTGATTTCTGCTATACTCATAGATCAGTGCTTTGTCCAGTTGTCATCAGAAAGGCTTTGTCCAGCAGCAAAGGGGAGCAGGTGCAGAGACTCACAGCCAGACATGAAGCAGAGAGAGTGTAAATTGGAGGTCTCCATGGGTTTGGTTCAGGAAACCCTTTGGAAACAGTGGTGCAGGTTGTAGGGGTGTGTGGGGGTGGAGACTGTAGGAGTCAGAGGGGATGGGGCCCACCAGAAGAACATGGCCCACTGAATCGACGAGCAGGGCTAATGCAGGCTCATAGAGACCACAGAGGCAAGAACAGCAGCTGAATGAGTCTGCATTAGGTCTTCTGCATATGTGCTGTGGCTTTGAGCTTGGACTGTTTGTGCGATGTGTGCCTCTGACTCTTGCCTGCTCTTGGGACTTTCTTCCTCCTATTGGGTTGCCTTGTCCAGCCTGGATATGAGGGCTATAGTCTGTTTTATTCCATCTTATTTTGTCATGTTCAGTTGATGTCTCTTGTCCTTCCCTAAGGAAAATGCAAGGGGGTGGTGGGGTGCTGGACTTGGAGAGGAGGGGAGGTGCGGGAGCTGGAAACAGCGAAGGGAGGGGATACTGTGGTCAGGATGTGTTGTATGAGAGAAGAATCTGTTTTCAATATAATTAATTAATTAATTAAACTGAATATGATGTGATACCTCTAATACATCCTAGGACAGAAAATGGACTTTCATTTAAAATCTAAGCAAATCTGGATAAACTTTGATCAGTAGTTGAAAATTGTGTTTGAATACTGATTATTGGAACAAATTCATCATACCAATGTAAGATATTAATAACTGGGAACTGTGAGTGGGAGGGGAGTAACACAGGAACTCTATATTATCTGCCCATCCTCCTTTTATAAATAGTATACTGTTCTACAGAGTAAAGCCTATGAACAGAAAAAAAATCAACATAAATTTGTGTTATCTGGTGTTTTCAGCAACATCACAAATCAAACAGAAGGATGCTGGCTGTCCCTTTTCTTGTGCTCTTACAAGAGGAGAGTGGGGGGGGGCAACCCTGCCTGCTATTTTTTCTAATACCAACAAAATTTCTAACTACAATATGCGCCCCCAAATTGGGCAGTGGATGCAAAACATTAGTGAAAGTGCACTGCTCCCCAGCCCCTGCGCTCCAGTGGCTCATCTCCAGGATCATGGGTTACTGACATGCCTGTAGTTCAGGTTTCAACTGAGGAGTCAAGGAAATCATTGGAGAACAAAGATTCCCCCATTAATTTCAGTGGTGTTGCTTTAAAGCCCTGAAGTCAGCATGGGGGAGCCAGCTGTCACGATGTACTCTGTGGAGGAATCACAGTCTCCTTTTGTGAGATAGTTTCTCATTACAAACTCCCTCTCAGCTAGGTCCTTCTCACCCCGATACACATACAGGCACACACACACACACACACACACACACACACACACACACAGAGAGAGAGAGAGAGAGAGAGAAAGGCACATAGACACACACACACAGACACACACACAGAGACACAAGCACACACACACATAGACACACACAGACACACATATAGACACACGCATGTCAAACATCTGGCTTTTCTTTGTATGTCTCGTATCTAAACATTATGTCATCTCCAACTTATAAACACAAAGGCTAAAATCCTTTTTCAAGCTGACTTGGTGCTGTTTTAAAAATAGAGAAATGTAAATGATTATGTCAAATTAAATACATGCACTTAATGAAACGCTACATAACATTTTAAAATAACGACTCACCTCAGTAGAGCTCCAGCCTAACATGTGTGATGCATACAGTTGCGTGAAAATAAAGCTGGGTCTTAACACAAGGTTAGGCATGCTGGTGTCATAGAATTAAAACTCGACATATACCTTTTAATTTCCACCCCTAGTATAAGTACTCACCAACTGCTGTTGGCTGGAAGCCTTATAATAGTACGAATGATTGATTAACATATATCCTGTCTTATATGTTTTCCATATGGTGAGAACCAGAGGAAAAACATGACAGATCACCTCTTGCTGTCATTTGCACCTTACTGCAGTGAGGAAATGTAGACATGATGATCAGCATCACAACATTTTAAAGATGCTCACAGCCCCAGCAAGGACCACAACGGCAACAGGAGGTGGCCAGGACAGGTTACAGCAACACTGCCACAGAAGTTAATTCATACTGCTCTGCTAGGTTTCTTCACATTTGTCTCAGCTATGAGGAGATGCTATATGCTTATGTGTTAATACATTTTAACTTTTTATAATATCTTGAGTGTTTTTATATTGGTAGGCATTTTTAATCTATAAATAGTCAAATAGTCTATGGATTAATGACACACCTAAATTGTTTCTAATCCCCACCCTGTGCCCAATATTTCTAGGCTCCATGTTTCTTCTGCATATTTTTTTTCAAATTTTTGAAATGTCTAAAATAAGAATTCACAAATAGTTGGATCCACATATTTCAGACCTGTGTTATTTAAGAGTTTATTTGTGGTAATTATATTTTAAAAACCAAAACAAAATTGCTAAGTATAACCTAATTATACTTTTATTAAGAAATGCCATATGTTGATACAGTCAGGGGGAAATGTCAATAGAATGCTCACCACACTGCTTCATAGGAAGGCTAAAAGATAATAGACTTTCATGTGGGAATGTCTATAGTATTTGAACTTTTATAAATGGAAATAAATTCAGATTCAGTACTTTAATTCAGATTCAAAATTAAAAACTGTATTTCCTCGAAGTTTGATTGGCCTAGAATAATTAGGAACGAGTAGTAGGTAGCTAGGTCCCTTCCCTAAACAAGAAATTCAAAACCCAGCAGGTCTCATGCATAATGCATACAATCTCCCAGAACCCCTCTGAGGTCCTGTGATTGATTTCAGATACAAGCAGCCTCCTGAAACTGTCATACAAATGTTCAAAAGGGCTTTTCCAAGAGATGCAAGAGGTCCAGGCACACAGTCCTCCTCCCATTGCAGCAATGTTTGGCTCTGTATCGAAGTTCGACCTGATCATTGCAAAGCAGCTGCCGAGACTTAGGAACCAACTACATTGCCTCAGAAGACAGGCCTCTTAGTCTCAGGAAAGTTCATCTATATTAAAAGAAAAGCTTAGCTGTGATGGCCTACACCTGTAATTCCAGAACTTGGATGGCTTGAGGTAGGAGGCCCATCAGTTTGAAGCTATCCTGGGCTATACAGAAAGATACCTTCTCAACCAACTTCCCCCTCAAACTCAGCGGCTGCCTAAACATCATAAAATAATAGTCCAGTGGCACCCTATAGAGACGTTTTAATGCTGTGTCATACGCTGTGCTTGGCACATACTGGCCAGTCTATATTTTCTGAATGCATAAGTTGATTGTTTATACTTGGCTCTGTTTCTCTTTTACCTTAGTTTGCAGTATAAAATCTGGCAACTATATCACCAGCTATTTCATATTAACTTCGTGAGGAAAAGAAAAGAGCAGAGTAGATATCGGGTAAACCGACTTCTTGTTCTAAATTTGCTACTGAGCAGTTGTGTGAACTTGCCAAATCTAGTTCACATCCTCTTTTCTACCTTTACACTATAGAAGTATTAAGAGGGCAGGTTTTAATAACGATCATCTGAAGCTAAGCTATAGCATCCAACTCTGCCACCCTACATGAGCAATGACGCTTAAGGCCAGGTCTTTTCAGCTGTAGGCATGAGTTTGCTGGTCTTCGCTCACCTAGTTATTTATGCGAAATCACCTCCCTTGGCCCAGTTTGAGTGAAATGGTCAGAAAAACAACCCAAGCTTTTATAAATAGAAAGTAGACAAATCACCTAGATAATTAACTAGATAAATCACCTTCACATCGTCCAAATTGTTTGTATTTCTGTGATCAAGTCTTAAACACAAATAAGTTTTCAACATTAGAGTCAAGAGAAAACATTTGGGAAAACTTGTGAGACCAGTAGTCAGAAATCAAACACTCTTCTCAGAAAAGTAAACACATTTTTTTCTATAAGGACTAAGATTGCTTCATAACTTCTTCTGGAAAAATACCTTTTTTGTTAAGAATTAATATATCAAATAAGTAGAGAGAGCCCTGAAAACTATTGGGAAATATTCACTTATGTGCATACACTCAAGTTGGACTCAATTTTCCTAATTTTAGTTTTGAATTGGAAAGTGATCAAAATTGGGACATTTTTAAGAAGAAATTATTTTTCATTACTTCAGTCCATATTACCAAAATACCACTGTGCAATCTTTCAGTAGGATTTTGTATGGGCATGGACTGCTTAATGACATTAACAGACTGGTCTCCATTTTCAGTGTAGCCTCACACTGATGAGTGGAAGCCTCACCTCCACAAAGGGCAGTAAGCTTTCGTGCCTTTTGGGTGTGCAGACAGGACATCACTTATCACTCTGCAATTCGGTCTGCTTTGTAAAATGCAACAATAAAATCTCCAGCAAGTGTATGCATGTTTTTAAATTCAGTCCTGAGGTACATTTCCAGACTACTCTGGCAGAGAATTCTCTCAATCTTAAAAGAAGATTGCTTGAAGCTGCCATCTTTCAAAATCTTCCTAACCTCTCTCCATTCCACTAATCGCTCCCCCAAAGCCAGAAGAAATCAAGAATTATCACTGTATAGGGAAAATGCAAATGCATGCAGTCTTTCTGAATTGCTAAAGCAGCAGACTTGTTTGTCACGGGCCAAGCAATCAGACTCAGTCGTGAATGTGCTTCTGTTCTAGCATGGGACATACCCCACTCTATTTTATGCTGTTTTTTTTTTTTTTAATTATTATTCCTTGACAATTTCATTTATGTATATAATGTATTTCGGTCATTTCACCCTCTCTGAAAACCTTCTCACACCCTCACTCCCTCTGAACCCCTAACCTAAAGTCTCCCCTATTCTCCTGCCCATTTTTAGAGTCTGGTTCTTTCTGTGACCCACTGAGTCTAATTAGGGATTTTATATGAGCACAGGTTGTTAACTAGACTTTGGTACAGTTCTCAGTAGCCACCACTGAGAAGAACATCATCCTCACTCCATTCTTAATACATGTGAAAAACCGAATCAAAACAACGGGAGCTAAGTAAAATGATAAATGGCAAACAATTTTGAAAATACTGAGACAGGATGCAAGAAATAACTCTGAAAGGGAAGACATGCTTCCCCTACCCGACCCCACCCCCGCACTGATAACAAAAATCTGCTGTTCTGTGACAGTGAAAACTAAGGGAGGAGCTTCACAAGTCACACCGAAAACAGAAAGGATAGGGAAATTTAAACCGTAGGGAGGTGAGAGAATCAGAGCAGTCAAACTGAGGATGGGGGAGGCATAAAACAGTGACAAAAGTGGCCCAGAATCCTGTGTAATTCTGCAGGAGGTGTGGCAAAGAGATGGCCCAGATAGAAACACAAGGGAGGTACTCCTTAGACTGGGGAGGGAAGAGAAGATGAGGTGGGTTTGGTTGCTTGGTTGTTTTTTTAAAACTTTGCATCTGTTAATGAAGGGCAAGTTGGGGGAGTGAGGAGCTTGTAGAGGAAGCTCCTTGTGCTTAACAGAGGCTCAGACCTTTGAGAGAACTGTTCTTCAGGGAAGACAGATTGTCTGTACACATGCATAACCATACAGTAAGATACTGTAATCAGAGCTATGTGCTTCCGTCTAACGGTGAGCTATTTTTAATTATGGGGAGGTACAAAAATAGAGATCCTGGATTCAAATTCTCATTTTCATGATCAAAAGATAGCATGGGTGTGGATGTTTGTTTCTGAACTGGAATAAAATAGACCATTATAAGCAATCAACTCTGTAATTTTGTTTCAAAGACTAATATTTCTACCCAGAGAGGATCCATTGGTGACTCAGTACATGGTATAGTTCTTCCTTCAATACCAAGACAGATGAAGGAGATCAAGTGTAGGCAAAGCTGAGCAGTGGATTTATACCATAAGGACTGGTATTGACCTTTGGGGGGTGGAGGTGGTTCTGAGGCTGCCTCTCAACAGTCTGAGCTAGAAATCTGAAGCTCCCATTCACATAGCTGGAACACATTTTTAAAAAATTAAACTCGTGGCATTTTAAACAGAAGCATCTTTCTTCTGTGTTTGAATTTGAAGAAGAGATTCCAAAAGAGGAAACTGGCAGGAACAAACACCACTTTATAACCACTCTATAATACAAAGTAAGATTCCCAGGTAGTGCCATGCATAAGGAGCTAAAAGCCTACTTTCTCTGAGAATGTTTTTTAAAGTATGGTGGGTTATAGAAACTACTTAGTAATATAATCTTGATACTCAGAAAATGGATACTCACTTATCAAGTAGTATGTAAAGGGAAATGACATCAAACAATGTCATCCTGATACAGGACACTAACAAAATCTCTATTCAACTGGGAACAAGGACATCTCACTTTCCACAGGTATACAGGGTTTTGTTTTTTTGCTTGTTTGTTTTTAATGAGCATATATTATATAATCTAATGTTTTATTCTTAATTTATAAACACTGAGTTTTAAAGCAATGCGACAAATTGTGGTTTCTCTAAACACTATGGCAACTTGCAGATGGTGGGAGACAGAACTCAGTGCAGACTCCCAGCAGGCACACTTAACGTGGCATATGCTGCCATCCTAAATGCTGAAGCATGCATCCCACCACAGCTGCTGGCCATGGCCCGCTGCTTCTGCTTGGATGTGGGGCTCCTGACTGTCCCCTCACACAGGGCTCCCTCACTCCCCTGCTGAACTGCTCATTTATTACACTAAGTAGGCATGGAACACCTGCACTGGTCAGGCGAACACTGAGTTTAAATCAGCTTGCCATTAACTTGCTGTGTGGCTTCTGAGTAGGTCATACTTGAAGCTCAGTTGCCTTTGCTGAAAAATAGTAACTGGTTTAGAAATGACTTACAACCTCTTGGTAGTCTAACCTTTTCCACTGTTTTGGACAGAAGGCAATGAACTAGGATAGGATTTCTGCTCTGCTACAGACTTTGGAAACTGGAGGGCAATAAATGTCATTGCCAGAGCCCTGTCAGCACAAATGAGACTTTGACACCAACCCTTTGCAATAGTGGCCCTACAAGAGCTATCGGGCTTCAGTGTCTATTGAGTACTTGGTGGTGAGTCTCACACACACACACACACACACACACACACACACACACACAAGCATCCAGATAGTTTCACCACCAGGTCCCGGGGTTCAGACCTCAGCTTGACTGGAGACCAGGCTGTCTGTGTCTAGCCCAATGCCCAACAACCTCCAACAGAATTATCATAGAATCATATGCTGAAGAACCTACACAGATCATTTTATCCCAAAGTTTCTTAAAAGTGTGATTCTCAGAGCAGCAATGCCACCACCATCTAGAACATTGGTTTGCAACCAATGTGGCCCCTTTGTGGTTGGAATGACCCTTTCACAGAGGTGGCTTAGGACCATTTTAAGACCTAGAAACTTCTCATGGGCAGTCCTGCTGAGCCCAGTCCCCTGGAAACAAGCTTAGGAATGCATAGGGTCAGTAAACACAGTGGGTGGTCCTGAGAAACACTGAGGTTAGATGGCCATCATTCTAATTCTTTGACCTTTGCCTTCAGATAAAAGAATATAGAAGAACAGGATGAGTCAATTATTCTCCTGATATGCAGTGGAGCCATGTTTCATACGTTACTGACTGAATTCTCTAACTCCCCATCACCACTAATATTGATAAAATGTTAGATGACAACATAATTAATTTGGAGACAGGGCCTTTAAAAATATAAGGTTAAATGTAGTCCTAAAGGTATAGTTCTAATCCAATGAGATGGGATTAGAAAAAAAGAAAAAGAGAGAGAGACACCAAGAGATCGAGTACATAGGAAAAGGGGCTGCATCTCACAGTGATGAGATGGTCAAACACAGGGACACATTTCAAAGTGTTTTCAAATCCTATTCTCAGAGCCTGGCTGCCACTGTCTCTGAAGACAGTGTGATCTAGAACCTGGACTTTACTTGAGGTCTTATACTTGGTCCCCTATCACTGCCTCTGCGTTTTCAATGTCCCATCAAAATAAAGGTAGAAAGTTTCCCTCTAAAATATAAGTGAGACAAACTAATTAATTTCATTGTTCTCTGTTGTGGGAAATATTTTAAAAGCAGCAAATTCCTGCACTATATCTAGCTACTGTCTGCCCCAACAGGGCAGTCTTGCCCCAGCCTCTAGGCCAGTCCCAGGAGGCCACATTCCAAGCTCCAGTTGCTTGCCTCAGAGCCACCTGTCCCTCCTCAACCATCCACCCCCTGTAGCTAGTTGTCACAAATCCCTTTAACCCAGTAAATCAAAACTCTTGAAGCATATAATTAAACAATCAGATTTATATAACAATAAATTCTCAGTTCACAAGATGCCCACACAATAACTTCAGAGCCAATTGATGATGATAGAAATTACCCACCTATATAAGGTATAGCTAGCTGCCTATGGCTATTTAAAACCACTCGGAATCTGGATCTTCCTGTTCTTCTTCCATCTTCCTTCCTTCCTCCCTCTTCTCTCTGTCCTGTCTCTCAAACTCCTAGCTCCGCCTCCCTTTTCCTGTTGCACTAACATTTAAATTAATTGGGGAAAACTCTGCTACAGTTCTCTCTCTCTCTCTCTCTCTCTCTCTCTCTCTCTCTCTATATATATATATATATATATATATATATATATATATATATATACACCAATTTGTAATACGTACACTTCCTGCATTGTGTCATTAACAGGTATGTGGGCTATTTCCAGGTAACATTGAGAGCATACCTGAACACATATTTAAGTCTCTTCCTAGTCTGAGGAATTGGGGACCATAGAATATGAATATATTCGGTTTTATCGTCTTCTCAAATACTGTGATTTTTATCTATATTGTTCATCATAATTAAGATTCATGATATATTCACTTCTCAGCTAAAATTTCTGATTTTTGCTTATATGTTCAGAAGTGAACCTGAGCTCTAATTTTCCTTTCTTAAATAAATTTTGATAAATTTTAGTTTTGATGCTCTATTGACTTAGATAGGTTTCTTATTTTTATGTTCCATTAAAAAGCGGTGTGTAGTGTTTTGTTTTGTTTTGTTTCAAGATTGAAATTATCAATCACTTGATTTGTTGGTGGGAGTGAAGAATTTGTTTATAAGGTCACTTAATTTTTCTGAGTATTTTTGCTGTTGCTATTGTTTTGAGGGAAACTTTTTCCTCAAAAAAATCACAATATTCTTTCAATTTTATTTAATAATTTATATGAACCTTCTAATTTTATTTTCAGATTGATAATTTATATTTTTATAGAAATTTGGCTTGACAGCTTAGTTCTCAAAAATTATTGGCATAATGTGTTCATAATATTTGCTTGCCTTTTAAATTTCTGCTATGTCAAGTATCCATGTTTAACTCCCCATATCATTTACTCATACCTCTTGCTCTCTTTTAATCCACTTTTAGAGTTCTAGATGCTTTAGTATTCTCTTGAATTGCAGCAAAGGCCTTATGGGTATTCTTATGTTTCATTGAACTCTGCTGCAAGTGCTTACTCTAATGCTCTCCCTCCCTCCCTCCCTCCCTCCCTCCCTCCCTCCCCCTCCTCCCCTACCCTCTCCCTCTTCCGTGTGTGTGTGTGTGTGTGTGTGTGTGTGTGTGTGTGTGTGTGTGTCTACAACACACCTTCAGATACACATCTGAAATTAAGCGCCTTTTGCTTTCAGATGGGGACAAAAGCTCACAATGCTCACTGAACCTGCCTGCTAGAATATTCTCTTTGCCCTTGGCAGTTCGAAGTGCAGTTAGCTGCCTACTTTTAACCTATTGTAATAGCCTTGTACTTGGCAACTCTCAAATAAAGGTATCTGACACCTTCATATTCACCTAAACCTATGGATTTTGAGGTTCAGGAGAAACTATCTTCAAATTAAACAATTTTAGCTTTGCTTATAGAATTTTTCCTTTTTATGTATTGCTGCTCTTATCTCTCTGTTTCCTTCATATTCTTTTATTTATATGGATTCTAGATTTCCTTTTGTTACTGTTTTGGATATGGAGTTTTGTGATGATTTGTATATGCTCGACCTAAGGAGTGGCACTATTAGAAGGTGTGGCCATGTTGGACTAGGTGTGTCACTGTGGGTGTGGGCTTTAAGACCCTCATCCTAGCTTCCTAGAAGCCAGACTTCTACTAGTAGCCTTCAGAGGAAGATGTATAAGTCTCAGCTCCTCTTGAACCTTGCCTGCCTGGATGCCACCATATTACCATCTTAATGATAATGAACTGAACCTCTAAACCTGTAAGCCAGCCCCAAATAAATGTTGTCCTTATAAGAGTTGCCTTGGTCATGGTCTCTGTTCACAGCAGTAAAACCCTAACTAAAACAGATAGTTGTTTGTTTTGTTTTTGTATGTGTGTGTGTGTTTTGTTTGTTTGTTTTAGTTGGGGGCAAGTACTCAAATTTCATGAGAGTAAATGTTAACTTTTATTCACCTGATGTAATTGTTATCTCCAAAGCTTACTGCTTCAGTCTGCTAACCTAAGCTTAGTCCTGGAAGCTTCTAGTCTCTGTACAGTCTAATCTAGGCCTAGAATGTTTTCAGCCACAAAGATTCTCTGCTGAGTAAGCTCAATGGTTTTAGCTCTTCCTGAACTCTGGATGGCTGGTCTACTCAGCTGTGCTGGCTCTGACCTCCTCTCTACACTAACTGATTCAATCTGGCTTCTCTGAATTGTTCTGCTCAGCCATATACTAACTTTGGCAATATGTTCTAATCTTCTGGCTCCTTCTATCTTCATCTGTGGCTAGCTTGTCTCTCTCTGTCTCTCTCTGTCTCTCTGTCTCTCTGTCTCTCTGTCTCTGTCTCTCTCCCCCCCCCCAATCTGTTTCTTTTTAACGGTCCCATTAAAATTGCCCTTTTTTTCCCCTTAAAACTTTTCTTTTTTCTCTGTGTGCTGCTCTGTCTTAAGTAGCCTCTTTTCCCTCTCTTCATATGGGAGTTGGACATATCCTATTCCGTCAAATCTTTCTTTGATTCATCACTTTGTCAGCCAGTCAATTAGACGTCACTTTCAAACATGGATGCTTCCTTCTACAAACTACCTTTACCTTCATTGCTTGGGATTAAAGATGTATGATAGGGTTGGTGAGATGGCTCAGTGGTTAAGAGCACTGACTGCTCTTCCAAAGGTACTGAGTTCAAATCCCAGCAACCACATGGTGGCTCATAACCTCCTGTAATGAGATCTGGTGTGTCTGAAGACAGCTACAGTGTACCTATTTATATTGATAAATAAATCTTTAAAAAAAAGATGTATGATAAATATGTGGCTGTATTACAGCCAGAGGGATTAAAGATGTGTGCTAAAGTCTGAGCCATGCAGCAACTAGAAATACTTTTTGTTTTTAATCAGTGATCAGCACTATCTTGGGGTTCACAGTGTGACCAAATATCTTGCAACACATGAATAGTATACATGTTCCAGCTTCCCTCATTTGTATCATAATGTCAGTCTTTAGGGCAGTGGTTGGCAAAGCAAGGGCTAGAGACCAAATTGGTTAACTGACTCTCTTGTCAACAAAACACTATGGAAACAGGGTTCCACTCATTCATTTTTCAAAACTTACAGTTGAAACAGTTGTGATAGGAGTGTTGTTTGTTTCCTCTCCTTTGTAAAGCTCACCACCACCAACAACACTGCCACCCCCATCACAGTTTTGGTCCTGTGTCATCTTCTAGTACACAGTGATTAAACCTTTCATACCTTCCTGGTGAACTCAACCACTTGGGTGAATAAGCACTATTCCCATTCGGCGTGCTTTAAAGATTTATCTCATGTGTTTACAAATCCACTCTGAGAATCTTGGCTTTAGCTGAGAAATAAGTCCATTAAGCTTGTTATTAGTAGTCTGGATATTTTACAGTTTGGCTTCCCTCTTCATTTTGTACAATGATTAAAATTCACTTTGCTGGGCTTTTTTTCTCCTTTATTTGCTTTGAAGCTATACAGTCTTTCTTCCTGTTCTCCATATCCTTGCCTCCCCTCTTCCCTCTCTCTCTCTCTCTTTTATCTTTCTTTCTTGAATACTTCAGACACTTAAATTTGCATGTTTAAACTCTCAGTGTAACACCTTTGCCTTCCTTCAATAATAAACAGGCTTATGAATTCTTTATCTTCAAGTGCTTCTGCTCCTATTATTTATATGTAGCTATAATCTACAACTTTGTACATTAGTTTTGTGTCTACAATCTATTCTTTATGTTGTTTCATATACTTTTAACTTACCATTGTGTTACAATTTAATTTACTAGCTCTTCTTATTTCTTTTTGTTTATTTGTAGATTCTTGATTTTATTTATTAATTTGTTTTTTTTTTAAGACAGGGCCTCAGCCGGGCGTGGTGGCACACGCCTTTAATCCCAGCACTTAGGAGGCAGAGGCAGGTGAATTTCTGAGTTCGAGGCCAGCCTGCTGGTCTACAAAGTGAGTTCCAGGACAGCCAGGGCTACACAGAGAAACCCTGTCTCAAAAAAAAAAAAAGAAAAGAAAAAAAGAAAAAAGAAACAAACAAACAAAACAAACAAACAAAAATAGACAGGCCCTCACTGTGTAGCTCTGTGTGTCTGGCCTGAAACTTGCTATATAGACCAGACTGGCCTTGAACTCACAGATATCCACATACTGACCCCCTGTGCTAGAATCGACAAGGTGTGCCATCATGCGCAGTCCTGTTTTGCTCTTCTCAACTCATCCTTTCTGTGAGAACTTTTGTTCCTTCTGAAAGATATTCTATAGTTGAGAACTATTTCTTGCAGCTTTCTTGGGGTTTATTTACTTTTTTTTTTTTAATCAGAGAATGTCCCTGTGGAGGCTTCATCACTGAAAACCAGTTTCATGATTTTCTCTCCTGCATTTTGTGTTCTTTCTTTTTCTTTCCATACATGTGTATGTACATATATAAACACAAATACATATATATCCACAGCAAATGACTCTGGACTTTGTCATTACCAAATGAAACACAGACCCTAAGAATCTATATCTGGTTAAACAACTAAGTTGCTGCCTAAAATTACTTAATTAAAGGAAACTACGCTTCAGTACATCTCCCTAAAAAACAGAATTAGGTAGTGATCTACCTTGTAGGAACATCATCAAATTAAGGAGCTATAAGGTAATAGGAGAAAGCACAGGCTATTTTGCTTTCTTGACAGTGTGAGTACATTCTAAAGTGCTGAGGCATCAAGAGTATTTTTAAATTGGTATATGAAAGAGAATTGGTCAATTTCAAAAGACTACTCTCCCCGAAGCTCCAGAGCATATTAGTCTAGAAAGACTAATTAACTCTAATTATTGAAAAAATACACAGGAGGACAGAGAAGCTTTATTCTGAAAGCTAGCCTGTAAATAGATTCTCTCAATAGATACACTCATAAAATCACACGAAAAAAAATGGGACAGTCACTTGAGGACTACACTCCCTGGAAACAAAGCCCACATCACTACAATAGAAGAACATTCACTGTGCAATGAAATTAACCATTGACCAAATGGTTTGCAGGGCTAATGTCAGAGCAAGATTGCAGTCAACAAGCAAAGTCAGTGCTTTTAAATAGAATGTCCTGTGGAAAATATTTCAGTGTCTTTAAATTACAACTATATCCACAACAGTGATGAGCAGGTTTGATAACATTAGGACTAGGGTAGTCCCAAGAAGTTAATCTTACTGCTGCTACAATCTATAGTGTTCATGGAATATTCTTATCTGCCTATATGTCTAGATAAAATGTGGCCACATGAGTGAAAGCACTGGAGACTGATTCTTTAAGACAAGGCCCTCTTAAAACCTAGTGTCTGCTAAGTCTCCATTGTCCTGTTCAAATTCATTCTTAAAAATACTGACGAAACCCAAACAGAATCGCTATGAAGGCATGCTGCATGAGCAACCTTCATAGGAGAGAAAGTGCACAGCACAGGGTGTGTTCTACTGATGGAGCCCACGGTCCGCACCTCAGTGTGCACACTTAAGCAGGCAAAAGGAAAAGTGGGGTGTAAAGATAGGCATGGTAGTGACTACCGTGAGGAGACTTCTTTAGGAAAGGGGACACAGGAAAGAGAAAAGCAGAAAGAAGTGCTTCTTTAGTCATCTTTAGTTCTGGGAATCAACAGAAGGCTTTAAGGAAAGGCGAGGGAGGTTTGGTTAGTGAAGGGAAGACAATGAAACCACAAACGGTATACTCTAATTATTATAGGACAAAGGAAATGCACCCTGACAAGCATAGTAGGACTATTTATGATAGTTAATTTTAAACTTTATTCGATTCTTATTTTTACGTATAGGTACATGCCTACAGACTTGTATGCAATACCAAAGAGTCCCATAGTAGGTCTCAAATACCCTGGAGTTACTGGTGATTGTTAGCAACCTGGTATTAAAGCAGGGAACTGAGTCTATTCCTCTTCAAGAGCAACAAGCACTCTTAACCAGTGAGCTATCTCCCCAGCTCCAGTAGTTATCACCTTTAAGAGAAAAGAGAATGTATGCTGAAACCAAAGCTAACAAGAATCCCTGCCTGAGCTAAGTGAGTCATGAGCCAATCTCTTAGGGTAGGACATGTGTAGACTATGATGGAAAGACCTAATGGCCAGATTTACCTGAAACTGTTGCAGGCCTAGAGGACACGGGCTTTCATAATAAGACAGTCTTGCTGGACATTAGAGTTGATGTTTTATCCTAGATCCCTTTTGCTTACTTACTGCCCTGTGATTCACCAGCTATTCCCTTCCTACTCCCAACTTTTGTCTCCATTTCCATGGAGACATGGATTCTGATGTACCTCTTCCTTCCACTCCCTGACCAGAGACAGATACAATAAAGCCATCTCTTTATGCACAGACTGGCATCTCCTGCAATCTGGCACTATATTATGGGCTGTTTATATCTATCATAAGCCCATCCTATGAGATTACCATGAGATTTTTATACAGTATCATTTGTGTCATTTGTCACACTATAAGAAGAGGTAATGTGATAACAAAAGACTTTGATGTTAAGGAGCTGTGAAGGTGGCTCAGTGGATAAGAGCACTGAATGTTCTTGCCAAGGACCTGGGTTTAGTTCTTAGTGTGCACATGACAACTCATAGTCATCTATACCTCTAATTCCAGAGGACCCATTGCCCTCTTCTGGCCTACACAGTTACTGCACTCACACAGTACACAAATATATTTAAAAAGGAATTAATCTCTTTAACATCTTTTATTTTGATATTAATAAATAGGCCTGAGATCTAGAATAGAACCAAACACAATTGACAAAAAGTAAAAACCAATGAACTGATTCCTAATGATATAGACTAGCACTCATAGATTGAGACCTAGCCCAATCATCAGCAGAGAGGCTTCATAAGCAACTGATGGGAACAGATACAGAGGCCCAGAGCCAACATTAGGCAGATCTCAGGGAGCTCTACAGACAAGGGGGGAAGAAGAATTGTAGGAGCCAGAGGGGTCAAGAATACAGCACAGAATCAACTAAGCAGGGCTCATTGGAGCTCACAGAGACTGAAGTGACAACCAAGAAGCCTGCATGGGTCAGCACTAGGTCCTCTGCATATATGTCATGGTCATACAGCTTGGTGTGATAAGAGAATTCCTAGCAGTGGGAGTAGAGACTTTCTTGCCTGCTATTAGGATACTTTTCCTCCTACTGGGTTGCCCCAGCCAGGCTTGATATGAGGGTCTTGTCATATCTTGTTATGTCACATTCAGTTGATAACCCTGGGAGGCCTTCTCTTTTCTGAAGGGAAACAGAAGAGGGGTGAATCTTGGGGAGGGCAAGTTGAGGAGAGTTGGAGGAGTAGAGAGAGGGGAAACTATGGTTGGAGTGTAATATATAAAAGGATAATAAATTTTAGAAAAGAAATATTGATAATTGAAGAGCAGAATTTATTTGTGTAGCTCAAACTTCTAGCATGTATTATATGCTTGTACTTCTTATGAATATGCATCCAAGTGAAACCTCTCACACACCAAAATTAGTGAACACGTGACATAAATATCCTTAAAGGAGCACTAAGTTCCTTTTGTCCCCATCAACTCTTCACCTGCGGGAAAGCATAGTGAACATTAAAAACCTAAATTATCAGTTAAGACAAGGGTAATATGTAAGATGCCCAGTAATATGTAGCCTAGCTTTCTGGCCTTTAGATACATCTTTCATGAATGTTTTTGGTAACACACAAGTTTGCTGGGCACATAAAATGTTTTAATTTTTAGGAAAAAAGCATGAATATTTGATACCAACTGACTTATTGAAATTCAGCTTACAACTGCACACTATATATATATATATATAATTATATATATGATTATATATATGATATATATGATATCTAATTATATATATATCATATATATATATATATATATATATATATATATATATATATATATGATACAAAAGTGTGAGCAATCGTGTCTGGGCTTCCTGGAGAAGTCTGCTCTTGCCTAGGACCTTGAAAAGAGAAGGAAAGGGGGGCACAAATAGTCTCAAGCATAGGCCAGACTTGATACACAGACTTGATAGACGTTCTATAAGTAGCAGCAGCTACTCCTTCTTTGACTTCACATTTCCTGTAGTTGGAGACCTTCTGGGGTATGCCCAGACCCCACAGCTAAATATACAGGGACTTCCAGAAGAAAACTGGAAAGAGAAATAAGTAATAAGAAAGGGAGGGAAAGCAGTAGAGTTTTAAAGGGAGGGGGGAGATGGAAACAAGGCAGAAGAAGAGGGGGCAGTGGGCAAAGGGAGAGAGAATGAATAAACCTCAGAAGGCTTCAACTAGACAAGCCACGTGGTACCTTAAAGCTGGGGAAACTGAGAAAGACAACTGGAATTTACATGACAGCAAGAAGCCATGTTGTTTGGTCCTTTCAGTTGAGCACATCTGGAAGGCAGCAGTGGTAGGCTTGAGAAAGAATAAGCAGTCACTCCCGAAGGACAAGAATGCCTTGGGCAAGGCTGCAGCAACTGCTTGTATACAGAACTCCATGAATAAAATCCGAATCCAAACACACTTCTGCCTCTCTCATTTTCTCCACTTATTTCTGTTAGGTTGTTCAAAACGTGGTTAGATGGAATGTTCTAGGGATAAATCATAAAAGAAAAATTTAACAGTAAAAATACAAAGTCCTTGACTTAATTCTAGACACATGAGTGTGTTTGTGCCTACAGACATGAGTACACACACTTATAAATTTTTAGATGAAATTACAAAGTGTGTTGTCTCATTCAGAATGAAACCTATAATTTCCGTGGTGGGATCCCTTCTTTTTTTTATAAGCAATTAGGCAGGAGTGTGCCACTGCAGGGGGGAACTCTGAAGTGACACTAGCTGAGTACCTTGCACAAGCAAGAGAATCTAACAAAAGGGATGAATAAAAAGTAATTGAAGTGAGGCTAGAAAGATAGCTCAGTGGTTAAGGCAACCTGTTGCTTTTACAGAAGAGCCAGGTTTGGTTCCCAGCTCACCATTTCCTGTGCATCTATGGATCTAATGCCCTCTTCTGGCCTTCATGAACATTGTACAGATTTGGTGCATACATGCAGGCAAATCACTCATACATATAAAATAAACATAAATAAATCTTTACGAAGCACACCCCTGCCAGTGAGCAGAGACACCTTGTTGGTGGTAATGCTTTTATATCAGTCAGGGGGCAGATGGAAGTCCCTTTTCATCCCAGCTTGATGCCTGAAAAGGTTGGCCAAAGCTGTCTTATGCATAGGACTCATAAAAATCAAATCAAATCAAATCCAAGCAGCACTGTACAGGAGGAGGAAGACAGACAGAGGCCTACAGACTACCATGCCACCCAAAGACCTCCCCTTCAGCACACTGCACAGACAGGCTATCAACACCTGCTTGGCACCATGCTATGCATCATGGATGGAGGATGTCACCCAGGAGGCCACCAGCCACATGGTTAGACTGCTGTAGGAGTCACCACAATATGCAAGTATGAGGTACAAGTCGGATGGGCAAGAAACAGAAGTGGAGCAGCTTGAGCATTATGAAGAGACACGGAAGCTCCATGATGAAGAAGGGGAGCCTGCTGGGAGTGGCCAGCCCTGCCCCCTGGGTCTAGGGTGAGGTCCTAATCTGAGCTGACGCTGAGGGCCATGTCTGAGCCCAGCAGTAGGGGTTGGTGTCTATGTCTATGGGTCATAATACCCCTAGAGAACATGGGAATGTCCCTGATCAAGGAAGACGCTGGGAAACATGGTAGATGTCCAGGGACTGTGCATAACTGGCCCTATGCTTCACTGAAGGGGCACTCTGGAGCCCTGGCCCCATCTCTCACTGATAACAACACTTGGGAGAGCAGGGTCCTGCACCTTACCCAGGCAGCACAGTGGAGCAGACCCTGGTGGCAGGGATGTAGAAGAGCCAGCCCCAAGGGTGTGAGTGTGGAAGAGCTGATCCCACCACTTATCTGTTGTGGGGTAACAGGAGCACAGAGGTGACGCCTTTCCCCACCCCTTAGCCACCTCTGACAGTTGGAAAAGCTGTCCACAGGGTAGAGCTAATCAGAAGAGCTAGCCCTATCCCTCCCCTCATTGGCTGCAGCACTCAGAGTAGGCAGTACAACTTGTCTGAACAGCAAAGTAAATGTGGCCCTGGTGGGGGGTGAGGGGAATGCAGGTGAGCTGGCCCAAGGGAGAGAGTGGGAGAGCTGGTCTCAATACTCCTCCTTTGCTGTGAGGTGGCAGGGGTGCAGGAGTGATGTCTTCCCCCTCCCCCCCTTATCACTTGCAATAGCTAGGAAAGTTAGTCCTGGGGGCAGGATAGCAGGAGAGCTAGCCCTGCGCTCTAATGGCTGTAACACTCAGGAGAGTGGGCCTTGCACTTTGCCTGGGCAACACAATGCCACAGCCTGATGTCAAAGGCCCTGGTGAGCCAGCTCTGAGGATGTGAGAGCAGCTGGAGAACTGGCCCAGCCCCTTACAGACTACAGCACTTGGGGGCATGGGTTCCACACCTTGCCTGGGCAGCACAGTGGAGCTGGCTCTGAAAGCATAGGTGTGAATGTGCCAGCCCCAAGGACATGAGAGCAGGAGAGTTGACCCTGCCTCCTACCATGTCAGCTTTCAGTGGCCTAACCAAAGCAATGTTGGAAAACTAGCCCTGGTGGTGTAGATAAGGGAGAGCCAGATGGCTGACCAGCCCAGCTACCACCCAGGCCCAGTTCAGGACTCCTGAATTGATCCACTCCAAGTCCAATATAACCTGTGAGTCATTGAGACAACTAAAAGAGCCAGTCCTACTATCCCAAAGTTGCAGGATCTTCATGACACAGGACAACAACAGCATAATCTGGAAGAGTCCTGATGAGGATCCAATATTAATGGTGACAGAAGCCAGAGATCTTGAACCAGACAGTGACTCATTGCAACGAACATTTGCAAGTAAGGATGTGTGGACAGAGCGTGGGACACACTGTGACATGCTTCAGTTTCCACAATGAGATGTTTTTTATGCTTTGTTCTGTTGTTGCTGGTGTGTGTGTGTGTGTGTGTGTGTGTGTGTGTGTTATCTGGGGGTAGAGAGGTTGCAAGGGCAAAGGGTGAATATGAGGGGATGGGGAGATGAGATGCAGAACTGGGGTGCATGATGTGAACCTCACAAAAAAATCAATTTAAAAGTTTTTTTTTTTAAAAAACACAACCATTCAAGTAATTAAAGTTTCTGTATGTGAATATGAGCACTGACAGGGAGTGCAGTTAAAGTGAAGAAAGAGAGAAGTGCTAGTCTGTAGAGACTACTCAGTATCATAGAAGAAAGATATACCAGCAGTAAACCAAAAACTTTACAATACAATCAATACAAGATTATTTAGATTAGAAAACAATAATCTTTTCCAGTCATGATCTTTACTACATTTTGAGACAATTTTAAAACAAATTTAATGTGATTTGAATTTCCAAGCCAGTTTGCCTAGCGTGAGATCTGAGGAGTGGTAGGTAGATTCAGCCAGGACAATAGGTTCATAGTGTGTTTTTGAGAAAGCAGTTGTACCACACTATGCTTGACTACTATAAGAGTCAATGTGTGCCATTGACTTCTGTCCATGTAGCAGGAACAGAGTGGCAATACATGTTTAACATATGAGCTTAAGATATATAGCTGATACTCAGATTTCAGGGTCAAGAGTTTTCAGCACTTAGTATATATAGATCTTTAGTGCTAACAAGTTTCTATTTTTACATGTGTTCTAAGTACATGCTTATTTCCTATCACCATGAACCTTTTAGTGTATTGTCAACTTGACAGGCTCTAGAATGATCTTAAAGAAATATATCTGTGCCAGATGAACTAGTTATCTGCTACTAGTCATTAGCTATCTGGTGGGAAAAGATCCCTACTAAATGTCAGTGGGCCTGCATCCCAGATTGCAAAAAATGGGAGAAAGTAGATGAAAAGTAGCATGCATTCCACTCTGCTCCCTACAATGTGGACCTGCTACCTCAAGCTCCCGCCGCCATGATTTCCCCACCATTGTGGACTGTATCCTTGAACTGTGAATCAAGTGCCTTCAGCTGCTTTTGATCAGGCATTTTATCACAACAAGGAGAAGAGGAGCTGAATCACAGGAATAATCACCATCTAGTTCAAGCAAACTCCATGCCATGAAGAAAATGTTAGATGCAACTGAGACTTCTTTTATTTCCATCGACAAAGCCAAGCATGATCACTAAGATTCAACTTCAGTTTTCATATAATCTCGCCTTAAAGAACCATCTAGATTCACCTTAAAGCATCAGATATATGATTATGAGTTGGTGGAATAAATACAACAAGCAATCTTATGCAATCTCCATCTATACAGTTTGCTTTACTAAAACTATGCAATATACATTAGCATAAGCACGTTTAGAATTTCAGGACAGAACTGGATTTATGCTAGCTGGTTCTCCATTGTTTAAAGAAATAAGATCAGATGATCTTAATCTGTTTCCAAAACAGTTTTCCAGCCCGTCTTTCCTCTCACCATAGTCTCCATATGTCCCCTACACTCTTGTCTTCTTAGTTCCCAACCATACACTTTCTGTTCTCCAAGCCTTGCTTTACAGCGATCCTTCTGTCTTAAATGTCTTTTTCGCCCCCATTTGCTATCTACCAAGATCTTACAGAATCCACAAAGATCTCACATTCCTAGGCATTTCAAAGCTTTCCTGACTCATTCATCAAAATTACCTATTCCTTTTAGAGTATATAACATGTTTATTTCATACATTTTGACCTGTTTCAGAGTTAATTGTTTAGCTACATACCTCTCTTACTACTGTAAAGTCTTTGAGAATAAAGTTATAAACTTCATTCACTTTTAATTTCTCTAGTCCATAGAATATGCCTTTCATACAAGTACTTACAACCTACCGATTAGAAATATCTATGGCTTCTGCTTCCAAACACACGGATAATGTCTGAAGTTCTGTCAGGCTTTAAAGACTTTCATGCACGGCACGTGAGGTCAATCTGCTTGCTTGTCAAGCCTGACAGCCTTCGTTCACTCTCGGGTGAACCCACATGGTGGAAGAAAAGAACTCACTCTGGCAACCTGTCCTCTCACTTCTCTCACGATAAATAAATAAATGTAATTTTTTTTCAAAACAAAGCTATTAGCTTTGATCTAACTCAGTAGGCACTGGGGGGGGGGGTGGGAGAACACCTCAACATCCTCAGGAGTGTACTGTACCTAACCTCTGGGCTAGAAAAGGATTATCACTAAATCCTCTGTTACACTAAAACCCCAACAAATCTGTCTTTAATTTCAATTTAATATAGTTTGCACTAGATCCAGGAGCCTCTTCAGCTCTGTGAATTATTTGTCATCTTACATGTATCTAGAGGCTCCGCTGAGACGGGAACATGAGTGACATTCTCTTGGCATAGCCTAGGGATCAACAGAAATATCACATACCAGAGAGCTGAGAGTCAGGCTCAGGCTAATGCCGATCACAAAAGCAGGAGCAGGAGCTGTAACTTGCATAGAGTCAGAAAATCAAGCCCAAACACACGCATAGCCACAGGTTTCCCGTGGCTGTGGCTTCCAGGGTACAGGTGGGAGAGCTATTTAGACTCTCTCCTCAATTAATTAAGCCAGAAATTGCAGTAAATAAAGAGTTTAAGTATTTTTATACCCCACAAACAGTTCTCATATCACTGAAAAGCAGCTGCTTCAGGATCACAGATGGCCTCACAGAAGCACGGGCTGAACATGCAGACTGGGACTTGGCAAGGGAGCTTCTAGCCACCAAAAAGTAGGTAGGACATGCCACAGAAATGTGTATTACAGCTCAATACACAGTAACTGTGGGTAGCTGTTTATTCTTAATTGAAACACTCCGTCCTAGAGGGAAGATTGTTAAGACTCAGAAAGTAAACAAAACTTGGAGTACAAGCAATTTTGAAGTCTCTAGAAAGTCCTGAAACTCACAAGATTAGCAAGACCCTCCCACCCCCACCCCATCGCCAACTGCTAGGAGATTATGTAAGCAGTAATGACTCCTGGGAAAAAAGAGACTTTCCCACCAGCCAAGCAGCTTACAAGTTGTGCAGGATGTTCCAGGCGCACAACTGGTGGGAGTCCTCACCAAGGCTGGAGTGGGCTCCTTGATGAAGGAGCAGCCCTCAAGCCAATCATGGGCCCACAAGTAACTCCTCACCTAAGCTCTGCAATTAAGTCCAACAAACTTGCTGGGTTTTCAAGTTCCACTTGTGTGAATTGTTACTTCAGCCTTTGGTTGATGACCTATCCAGGGTGAATAGATATTTGTTCATGTTTCCCCAGGAGGTCAAAAATCAATAACACAGGAGAAAATATATTCATAATTGACACATATGCTGTGCTCATTGCGGTTCTATGAGCATTAGAACTTCTTAGTATCCCTTCTTCCAGAAGATGAGGAAACGGTCAAAATGTCATAATTAGCAACTGACAGATCCAGAATACATATTACCTTAAACACTTAACTACTATTTTGAGAGACCAAATATGGTAGAGGCATAGATACTGATCAAAAATCCCCTGGAGAACCATCAACTGTGGTGACTGATAACAGAAGCAAACTATGATGTTCACTGAAAGAAAAAAATGTCCTGCCTAGACAACACCTACTAGTTACAGTCAATTATAGGAAGTATGTGAGATCATGTCTAGTGATAAATCAGTATGATAATACTTACATATAAAAATAAATGTATATAAAACATAAATTCATTTATTTTGTATTATTATATACATAATATATATGTATTATGTAAAAGTCACATTTGACTGAAAATGTATTTATTTAGGCTACTAATCAGATCTCATTGTAGCCCAAACTCTAATGAACATGTCCTGGCCTATTTTATGATACTATAATAGGCCTCTACTATCTATCACAGGCTTCCTAAACCATGAACAACAGAAGATTTTGGCTCACAGTCTGGAGACTGGAAGTGTAAGAGCACCGGTGTTAGCATCTGGCCTTTGTAGTTCCTTAAATTTTTGAATAGGGAAAATTAGCACAAACAATGTAGGGAGCAGGTGAGTTCGGGTCTCTGTTCCTTGTTACCTAAAGCTACTAATTCCACACTGGGGACTCAACTCTCACGACCTCATACTAATCCCAAGTACTGCCCACGGGTCTTCAACTCTCCTCAACACAGGAATTCTGGACTAAGGATTCAGTACATGAACTTTGGGCAGGACACATAACATGTAGCAATGCTCATGTGTTTGTTATCTTTGGAGCAGTTAGTAATTTATAAAGCATGTGGCTGAAAATATCTTCAAATGTTAACATCAGATGGTGAGAAGAAGGGAGATAAATAACAAAATAGGGCCTTGCGTGACAAAATCTTGGAATTAGGGCCTTGTGTGACAGAATCTTGGAATGTCTTCATTTCATTTTGACCCCTCTCTGTAAGTGTAATGCGTAATCTTGATTTTCAATGTGATTGGATCTAAAACAACCAAGGAGATGGGCTTTTGGGTAAACCTGTGGAGGATAATCTTGATTAGGCTAATTGACATAAGAAGATGTGCCCACTGTGGATGGCACCCCTCTCTATCTAGGGTGGGATTCTGGGCTGTATAAAAAAGAAGAATGGGCTGCACATAAACAGTCATTGCTTTCTGCTTCTTGACTCTGGCTACAACACAAGTGCCCTCAAGTTCCCTCTACTCTGATGTCCCACCATGACAGACTGAAACCTTGAACTGTGAGTCAGAACAAAACCTTCCTCCCTGCAGTTTACTTTTGTCAAGAGATGTTATCACAGGAACAGCAAAAGGAACTAATAGGTAGACCCATTGTCATTTTCAAAACTCTGTGGATTGGAAGACTGGGGTTGAAGCTAGAAGAGGTAAAATAGTTCATCCATGTAAGTTTCCCGCTTGTTTCTGACATGGTGGTGATCATGTTTGTCTTACACATTTTCCACTTACAATGTAAGAAATGAAAGGTATTGGTACTTAGTAAAATATGAAGACTAAATACCCTCCCCCCCCCCAAATAAACCTCCTTTCATTAAAGAAATCAAAAGCCAATCTATTATAATTTTTTTTAAAGCCTATAGCACCCATCTCCCATCCAAGTACTAACCAGGCCCAACCCGGCTGAGCTTCTAAGATCAGACAAGATCCGGTGCATTCAGGGTGATATGGCCGTAGACTATACTTTAATTTTTTAAACTATGTTTTCCATGCACTTGTCTAATTCAGTTTTCAGATACTGGAAACAGAATTATGAGTGAAGTGAGAAACCAATGAGGGTTTTTTTTTTTTTTAACACAATCAAAAACAAAAAACCAAAAACAAAAAATAAAGTATACTACTATCCCACCCTTTGCCCAGGTCTTCCTACACCCTTGTCATTCTCTATACACTGGATTATTTTAACAAAGTAAATACCAATTTACACATCTCAGTAGCCAATGTTATCTAATTTAGTTATATGGAAAGCAGAGGGGGTTAAGAAGAAATTTCTTAAAATAAGATAGAAAGGAGAATAATGAATCGGAGGTTTGAACCGCTTCCCTCAGCACAAGCCTGTAGGAAAGCTATCATTACAGCATAGAAGAAGAGTTGAGATTAGCTTTAGTTTCATTCATTGGGTTGTTAGCTAAGAGGGGATCAGAACTGAGAGAATGAATAGCCAGGTCTTTGCCATGACTTCATGTTGTTGGTCACTGTGGGATGTAAGACCATGCCAGGAAGTTTGGTAAGGTAGAGCAGGTCGAGACTCGGAGACTCATTGGGCACACACCTGAGGCTTAGGTGACTCCCAGCTCCCTCAGATTCCTGACTTGGAACATGTGCCATGCTTCTCACATAAAAGAAAAGTCACATAGGACTAAGACAGAGTTGTCCATGGTAATGAGGTATCTAGAGGCCTGGAAGGCTTAGCCAATAAGCTTCCCTTCCCAGACATTCCTCCCTGCAAAAGGAGGCCCACCCTGAGAAAGAGGGTATGATTTTAGGAATCCATTTTCCATCATGACAATAAACTGTTTAGAACCATGGGCTGCCTCTTTTTATCAAGATCTGCTGTGGGAAGCCATGAAGAAGGCCTTTGCCTACAAAGCCACAGCCTAATCTCCAGTAGAAGGCCTCTCTGTGCCCCCAGTTACAGTTGCAACCAAGCCTGTTACTGTCGAGCCAAAGACTATCCCTGCTAGGACTAGCCAGAGCTCCCCCCCCCCCGCAGGCCCCAGGCTAGCTGCAGCCCATGGATTCCCAACTCCGTTCTCTGCTCTTCTGTGACTCCCAGTGGTGTCCAGATGTCCAGGAGTCTGAGAACCCCACGACCTCAGCACAGGTCATGTCTCTTTTATGTGAGAAGCATGGCATATGTTCCAAGTCAGGAGTCTGGCAGGGAGCTGGGAGTCACCTAAGCCTCAGATATATGCCTACCGAGTCTCTGGGTCTCGACCTGCCCTATCTTACCAAACTTCCTGGCATGGTTTTACATCCCACATGTAACAAAATGGATTCCCAGAGAGACAATATTCTGTATTAAAGCATGGGCTGAACAAAAGACAAAATATCTCCTCTAATCAAAACAATGAGGTTTTCATAGTTGAGAATTCTCCAAAATATATTACCTATCCTTTGACATGAGTAAAAAAATGCCAGTGGGGGGAAATCACTGGCTTTTGCATCAAGAAGCTTTGCAAAGTAGACCCTCAAGTACCAACCAGACAAGTTATACTCCTGAGGGCTCAACTACTGCATCTCATTTCCATTTTTCAGGCCTTCTTGTATCTATAGTTAACAGAAGGTTGGGAATCAAGGCCATAAAATAACCATAGGGGATTGTCTCTTTGTACTTTCCAACTATAAAATGAATATGTAGTGACATTTGAATAGCTAATGTGACTAATGTCAATGTTTGCACTGTTTGTTGAGACAATATTAATAGCTAATATTTACAGAGGACTTACTATCCGTTGGGTGATGCTCTAAGCACCTTACATGGATTAGCTCATTTAATCCTCACAACAACTCTTTGTGACAGGCACTTTTAGCACCCTTATTTAACACACGAGGAAGAGACAGGTATAAAATTAAATGCCCCAAGGTCATACACATTAACCAGAATTCACCATATAAAGATGCAAAAAGTTACACCCAAAGTAACAGATACCCTTGCTACTTAAGACACAGCTGAGAATCCTCCTAACATGATGCTCTCAGCCATTCACCATTACAAGATCTTCCTCATCTATGTGGCTCCAAGGACTTATGCAGAATGGGGGGGGGGGAGTAGTTGCTCAATAAACGTTAGCTAGATAGCCTGCTTACTTAAAATTTTATTACATCTATCTCTAGAATAATTTTAAGGGGTTCTCAAATGCTAGGAAACTCTGCCTTCATTTTGATGATAGCATCTATCACTTCTTAAACCCATTAATCTGTCTGCCTGCCAACTCTCTCTCTCTCTTATACTGTGATAAACGATACATCATCTTTTATGTTAACATTTTATTCAAGGACCTTGATATGTGTTGTGAGCCCAGCCCTATTCATATAAAAATATCCATGCCTCCTGGAGCGTGCGTTCATTCCAACATACTCGGAGGCTTCGTCCGCAGCTGCAAACTGGCAGGCGGCTCTGAAGCCTGCTGCAGATGTGTTTTGCTTGACTGGTAGTGTTAAGAATTTTGTTTGTTTGCTGGAATGTGTGCAGTCGGCCAGCCTTTCTTTGCAAATAAAGCTGATCTACACATTTAGGTATTTGTTTGATTTCCCCCAGAATGTTTAAACTTGTACTTCCTTTAATCTATAGGTGCGAAGGGGCAGATTAGACTGCATTAAAATTCCTGTGTTTCTGGGCTTCACAATTTATATAATTAATGCTTTACAAAGGTCTTCCAGGTAACCAAATAACTGTCATTCTAAGTCTGTCTGTCTGTCTGTCTCTCTCTCTCTCTCTCCCTCTCTCTCTCTCTCTCTCTCTGTGTGTGTGTGTGTGTGTGTGTGTTGCTTGTTGGTGGGACAGCATGAGGGGAGGACCTCTGGAGAAGACAGATGCTCTGAAGCATCTCAGAAATGTCATAATCTCTACCATGCCTTTATAATGGGTGAGTTAAAATCCTCAGAAAGGATAGACCAGGGTACCTTTCAGGAATCCAGCAAATGAAACCCTTTAGAACAGTTGTTCTCAACCTTCCTAATGCTGCTGACCCTACACTACAGTTCCTCATATTGTGGTGACACCTAGCTACTTTATAACTATAATTTTGCTACTTTTAAGAATCATAATGTAAATATTTTTAGAGATAGAGGTTTAACAAAAGGGTCTTGGCCCACAGGTTGAGAACCACCACTATAAAATATAGCCAGCACTATAGTTCTAACTTTGTTCATTTGGCCTGTGTGTTCTCTTTTGTGGTTTTTATCCTTCATCTCTTGCGAAGAAATGATTTCTTCAAAGCCTTAATGTTGTTTATTCTTAGAGTGTTCACCAACCTAGACAGAGAGGGTGATCTGAAGAAGAACCACAATCACATGTTCTGAGCGCCTGCAACAGAAACTCAAACTTTTCTAGGACAGCTGTCTTATTTCCATCTGATCTCTTGAAGTCTGCTTCTGGGTCAATGTGGTGATGTGTCAGCCAGATCTCTCTTACTGTTCTACAGTTGTGTACAGCCTGGATCTGGTCTATACCACAGTGTGGGAGTTCAAATTAATATACCTTACAATATGGACATATATGTGGCATTGAGAATTTCCATTGCTTCCTGTGGTCTGACTGATGAACTCTCCTAGTTAGACTCATTAGAGAGCCCTACGGTGAAATTGTTAAGAGAAGTCCAGCCAAGCCTCCTCACTGGTGGGGTGACATTGCCCCACCTTCCAGGAAGTTTTGGGGTTTTTTTCCTGTGTCTCACCTTAGCACTCTCCTTGTTTTCTACAAGACTGTTCTGGTTTGGGGGAGTCCAGAGCATTTGTTTAGGATTACAATGAGTTAGACATCAATGAATGCAGTGACTAACAATGGAATTTATCCCTTGGTCACTCCTCTACCTCAGGGAAGATGTATACTTAGTTCTCACTTTGATGTAGAGCCACATGTTCTGAGGAAAGGCCAAGATTTCCTTTCTCAATGTTGTCTTTAATCCAGAGTCATTTTAGATAATGCATATACTAGCTTCAATCGTGACTCTAAAGGCTATTCTTCCTAGTGCCTGAGTTAGGCTGGACAGTTCTGACCCTGTTCAGTGCAGCTTCCTCTACTCTGCTCAAAAGCTGAAATAGGCATGGAGACCCTCTACTCTCCACTCATCCGAACACATGCAGCCCAGATTCCTGTACCTTGACTCTTCTGCTCCTACTCAGGGTACCCCAAGATCCAGTGCTGTTCCCACACACTTGCCACTAAGCACTGTTCCCACATGCTCTCTTTTTCCAGTGCAACTCCTACTCCTCTGGGAACTTGCTTTGTTCGGCTGTTAATGATGCTAATCAGTAGTGGTACCTGCTGAACTAACAATTTCACAGTTCAGTTTTCTTGGTAGAGGAAATATCCTGAGACAATCTCTTACCCCAACGGCAGACAGAGGAGAGAGATATCTTGTACACAGGTCATGTTGACACTGAGATCAGCCAGCACTTTGGTTCCTCCGATTTCATTACAGCTGCGCTGTCTTGCCTACCACATTGGCTACTTCCTATAGCATAAACCACCCACATAGTGACCTCAGCAGAAAGTGTTGATGGCTACTAAGATCCTACACTGCCAGCTGTAACTCTGCCTCCAGAGTTCCTTCTTGCCTCCTTCATACTTTAAAGCAAGCAGCTATCACCCCAGAGGAAAGGGTAGTTTCTGAATATCATTGTAATCTAATTTTTAGGATGAAATGTTTATTTTTCTCAGGCACTGAATTAAATAATTGCTACTCCCCAAGGAAACATGCTGAGAAAGATCGCCCTAAGTGAGGGGAGGGTGCACTGTCTAGGGATATGGAGAAAGAAAAGCAGGAGGGGCAGGTGAGTCAGTGCCTAGCAGTAATGCTGTGTCAGTCTCGGAGGACAATAGCCCAGATAGGACAATAGAGTCATAACATGCTTTGAGCTACAGAAAGGAAGGAGTTGGGGGCAGGGGCATAGTTCTTTTGCATTGGAGTACTGTATCATCCCCCTCAGGGCAATCTGAACTTTTGTTTTCGAACAACCGGGAATCAGGGATGACATAAGGAAGAAAACAAAAAACAAAAAAACTTGGCACCTCAGCAGGCTCATCCCTGTAGCAGGATATAGGGTAAGGTGCCAGCACTTTTTCTTCCCTCTCTCTGAACTGAAGAGGTGCTGTGAGGGCAAAACTCACTGAACCAAGGTAAACTGCAGTGGCTGGAAGTGTGTCCCTAAAATACCCCAAACAAGGGACTGTCCGTGAGGACTCCAACCTAAGACCAGCAAGGCTAACATGGCACCCTGGTGAGTGTGGTTGCCCTAAAGTCCCTGTATGCATGCCCTAGCTGCATTCCCTACCACAATGGCATCTGTGTCCAGCTACCCCAAAATGTTTTGCAAAGGACCCTCTTCTCCCCAAACAGATAACAGATAAAAGAAACAGCGAAATCCCTGGGTGGGGAAGCTCCATTGGCTTTAAAGGAAAGCAAGTTCCTGAGAGAAAGGAATAATAAGCTTTAAAAGGGAGTAGAGGGGACTGGGAAGGGAAGCTTCACAAATAATAGCTATGGGATTAAGTGGCAAGAAGTACCCTTGTGACTGCAGCAGCTTTGGTGACATTCTGAGATGACAATAAGCATCTGAGTGGTCTGTTACACAGCTGGACTCCCAGAAGCCTGCCTGGCTATATGTGCCACAACTTGCTTTTTGCATCCTCTAAAGAGACAACTTGAGAGAAGTCTGGGGTCATTCTAGTCACATGACGGCAAAGAAGTACCAGGGTAGCATCCTCCCTGGGTGGGATGAAGGCACAGAGCATAGTAGAGAGATGGGAATCACTCTGGTACTTTTCCATCAAGAGCCAATCACAAGCAGGATTGATTTCCTGTTGTAGGACAGACACAATGACCGTGCCTTATGAAATGCACCTGCTTTTGTCATTGGGAGTATATTTGGAATTACTGTTGCTTTTCGTGACTCTCCGAAGTAGTAAGGCAGCTTCAGAGATACAGATAATAATATCTCCCTATGTCAGATATCTCTGTATATAAGATCTCTGTATGTAAGATATCTCTGTATGCAAGATCTCCATCTGTGTGTAAGCTACAGAGGGTGAAACAAGAACAAATCTCACTTTTCTTAAATGGCTCATTCAAGGTCATGAATGAACTAATATACGAAACAAGAATTCCTCTATGTTAAATTTTTTATTATAGTCTTCTAGTCCTACTGGATAAATCTTATATTGAGGGTATCCTTATGAAAATAGCTAATTTATAAGGGTTTTTCCTGGTGTGAAATTGAGGAGAAGGAGCCACAGTAGTGTATTCTAGAGGTAGGATCCTCCTTGTCTTACATGGGGAGAGAAAGGTCACTGGAAAGGACCCCAGGTCAGTAAAAATCATGTGGTCAGTAGCTTTAACTGGAACATTCTTTAAGTAGCAATAATACAAAGGGAAAACCAGGGGATAAATTAAAATAAATGATCATAAAATAATCAGAGACAAGGTTGGATATAAACCTATTCAAACACAAATTTTTCAAAAACGGGCATTAGAGTATTTTGCTCTCCAGATAAATTTCTCCCACTCATTTCAGTTTCAACATTTCCCCCCCCATTAGAAGCCCAAAAGAACTGAAAAAAAAAAGTCCTTACTGTACATTATATGAATGTTAGAAGATAAAATTGTGTTTTAAAAAAAAATCCCAATTTCCTTAAGTGTCCTCATCCTTCCTTAATATTTGCATAGAAAATAAATAAACAAAAGCATTAGTCATGCATCTACCAATTGCAGGCTGGTTTCTTGGTCTCATTCTTCGTCCTGGACAACATCTCATGGTTAACATCTCCAAGCTTGCAGCCAAACATAAGTTCTTTTCCTAAAGCTCAGCAGCTAAAACCTCTGGTCAACCCTGGTCCACAGCAGCGAAAAGCCACAACACCCTAATGCAGAAGCAGTTTTCCCAGCTCAACTTGATGACTTGTAAGAAAGGGCCTTGCTTCCTGCTCACACCCAGCAGGGGCATTTTGCTGGGAAGAAGAGAATATTATGTACATTACTCCACTGGTACAGAATCAAACCAACTCTGAGAGATTGTCCAGGAAAAGACTGTGTAGTTGAGAGACCCTGTAGAGACCTTGGAAGGCCGACATTAGCATTCATCCTCATTTGACAGTAGAGCTTCTGGTCAGCCCTACAGCGGTCCACACCTGGAGTCTGCCTTCAAGCTCTGTCTCCATTATGCCCTCTCCAGCTCCAGGAGGATGTTTTTCACATCTTTCCCTCTTGGCATCCTGAGCAAAAGCATCTACTTCAAGAGCTGGGAAATAAATCTACACCGCCTACAAGAGAAGCAAGCTAGCAGCCACAGCCACCAGGTAAAAGTTCACCAGCACCCCAGCCAGGAGATATGAGTTCCAGAAGGGCAGAACTCACATCACTGGTAGAATTCTAATACACAGATCTGTTTGAATCACCGTGGAAGGAAGAGAGCAGCCCTGACTTTCAATCCAAATACCCTTCCTTGTTCAAGAGCAGTTCAGGGATAAAGGAGAACAACTTTCTACAGAGAGGGCTCAGCTAGGCAGCCTACGACCTGTCTTTAATAGAAATGGATGCCTACCGCATCCCAAGTTCTGTTTTAAGTCCCTGTGTGATAGAATGAAGTTAAGAAGGAGAGGTCTGTGGTATCATGAAAACGGCGAGTGAAGGCTCAGAGCTTTGTTGCAATTTTAAATGGCTACTGTAGTCTATGGGAAAACTGCATCTCCCTGGCACTCCTGATGCCAGCCACTCTGCCAAGTGTCTGAAGACAGGGTAATTGTCACTCTTCTCGCCATAACTTCTTGTTTTCGGATCAGTGGCTGGCAGGTTTATCTGCTTCTGAGCAGCCTCAGAGCCGCGTCAGTGACACCGGCTACGTCAGCAGGAGCAATTGGAAAGGAAGAAGATGCCACTGCCAACAGCAGTAGGAGAGAAAATTCTAGCCTTACAGATCAGGTGATTCTCCTGTCTGTCTCTCTGGATAACAGACATGGCTTCCAGTGACTTTGGAATCTATGAGGTTCCATCTCCTTCTGGAGGTTTGGAGTATAAGTTTCATCTCCAAAGCCCTTGCCGTTGACCCACTCTCTCATAGGAAATGGTGGGTTTCAAGTGTGCCAAAGTATAAAACATAGATTCATAAGGGTCTAAAGCTATGACAAAAACACACCTCGGCCGGCTGCCTCCTAGCTCGTTCTATGCCGTCGATAATTCTAGCTGCTTTCACTGCTGTCACTTGTGTGACCCACATGACATCATAATCACCCTCAGTTTGATTAGTATCCACAGAAGGATGCTACTCTGTAGTTATTCTTAAGGTAGATTTAAAAGCCTTTGCTCTCCAAGACAGCAATCCTTTAAAGCTCACAGCTGCGAAAGGATGATTCTGTTCTGCTGTGAAAATTGTCACCTCTGGTCCAAAGCAACGTTAAGGTGATTGACACATGGCCAATAGGCTCTAGCAGATCCCGTTTGTAGGGAAGAAAAATATGCTAAGGTAGAAGTGAGTGAGTTCAAAGTAAAATGCCGTGTACAACACAGGTATATTCATAGGTGAAAACATTACCCTGCTAGTAAATCACAGTGATTCTAACTTTCTGAAAAACTGAAAGATAATGTCAATTTTGTGTGTGTGTGCGCACGTGCAGAGATCAAGTATATGCTTCCAGAGTTCCAATACATCGTCTTATCTAATTCATGGCTAATGAGGAACAGAGTCAAATTCATCTGCATGGACTTCTAATATTCTAACCTCTGGAGCAGACCTCACAGCTCCATTGGGAGTAAAACTTAACATTACATAATGACAATTACCAGCAACTTGCTGGGCAGCCACAGCCAAGCCATTTGATTTCCTGTACCTCCCTCTGTTCCAAGAAAGAATAAGATGAAGATGGTACTTAAGATTACCTCATGTCAACTACCTCACAGTCCTTTAAAAAAAAAATCATTCCAGGTAATTTTGCTGAAGAAAGAATTGGTTTTGTCATACCTGGGAGTCAGTCCCTGGTGACCTCAGCTCTCCTTCTGAGCTGTGCAGATACTCAGCCCTCTGTAACTGGACTATTTATTAGGGTGCTTAAACCCCACAGAGTCTTTAGATTGACTTTAAAAAGAGTTCTATTTACTCCCATCTCCAGAAAACTGGTGAGACAAAGTTAAACAACCACTGCCATTTTAAACCTTGGCTACAGGTGTTCTCAACTACAACACTGCCCAGCACAGAGAAGGCTGGGAAGATGGCTACCGAAGCTAAGACAAGCAGCCTACACGAAGACTTGAGGTCAGGCTCCCGATCCTAACCTTAACTCCTCGAGTCTCATCTTCAAGCTGCCTCAATCTGTCCAAAGAAAATTTCCTCAATTATCTGTGCCTAGACTTTTAATAATAAACAAACAACATGGCTGAAGAGGGCACAAACCCAGAAGCACCTGTGCTGTTAGTCATTCACTATTGAGGACACCTGTTGGAGAAAAAGCAAAAGGGTCCCACGAGGCTCTGGGAAGAACAGGTAGCTTGCGGACCCTGAGACAGTGGGTGGGTTGTGTACAGTGTAAAGATGAACCAGGACAAAGTAGAGGAGCTTCTGGCCTCTCGGACTATTAGGCGAATGGTGGGTCTTCTCTGTCCCTCAAACAAGACCCAAGACTGAGCCTTGACCAAGGAACAGTGTTTGAAGAAGAGACAACGGAAGTAAGGATGGGTCTGAAAAGAATTAGAAGGAAACTCTGCAAAACAAGAGGGAACGGGACGTTCCAAAAGATGGACAGAGCGAAGTTGTCGTCCTCTGTGACCAGGACAGAAAGAAGCAGGACACTCTTAAAAAGAGGACAGTGCAAGGTAAGAATTTCATTCTAATTCTCCAGACCCTACCTACCTGGTATAAAATCACCTAGCACTTATAAAGCATTTGGCAGTTGGAAAATACGGAATTCACTATTTCATTTAATTATCTTTTATGAAATGCTAAGTACATTTGCCTCCATTTTCCACGAGAGGAAACTGAGGCTACATAGAGAAGATTATATGAATTGTTCAAGGTCAGGTTGCTGAAATCAGCCCTAGGAAGCAACCTGCTGCCCCCTGTCCTTCAAGGTGATCGACCACCTTGAATTGTTAACTCCCCAAGGAGAAGACAGGCATAGCTGCGCTGGACTTTGCCCGCTCCCAAAATCTGGGATGGAGCATTGCCCTCCATCCAGCGCCAAGAAGGGGACCTGATGACGCGGAGCCACAGACCGGGATTTCCCCATCCTGCAGGGTTCTTGGGAGCCTGGAGCACAAACAGTAGCTCTCACAGACCCGCGGGTGAGTCAAGTAAGGTTTAGCAGCAGTTGCTGGATAGAGATTTAAAGAGAAGGGAGACGGACAGCACTGGGTGAATTCCCTTCTGATCGGTCCCTATATTGCCACCAAAAGCAGGCGCCCGTTTTCCAGACCGGGCTCCCCACTGTCGCCCCTGCCCCATTGGCTCCTTTCTTGACTGTCCCCTAGAGCCCGAAGGCAGCTCAAATGAGGGACCCGGCAAGGTGTGGAGGTGACAGGAGGCCGGTCTTGAAACACCTCTGATCTTTTGGGTCTGAGGAATCACAAGCCAAGCTCAGCTTGAAGTTTGGGCATCAAAGGTTTCAGACCAAGTAGCGAGTTGCCGGGAGAGCAAGCAGTCCCGGGTAGGGAGACCTGAGAGTGTGAGGTGGCAGCACGGAAAGAGGGGAAAAGGCTGAAGAAGGGGCCCCTTTCCACTCAGCCCCTTACCGCGGAGAGGTGGCTGGTCCGCCTCTGCAGCCTGCAAGTGCGGAGAACGCGCCCCGCACCGCGGCGCAGCGCAGCCCCTCCTCACCGCGCCGCTCTCCTCCCCACCTGCCCGCCGCCTCGCCCGGCCGCCGAGACTCACAGTCCGCAGGAACTGGATCTCATCCTCGCCTCCTTCTCCCGCTTCGGCCATGGCTCCCAGGGCGTGCGCTGCGCCCCAGCCTCGGGCGCCTCTGTTTCCCCTAAGCAGCGGCGTGCGCTGACTGCCGCTCTGCCGCTGCTCTTTCTCCTCCTCCTCCTCCGTCCTCCTCCTGCTGCTCCTCGCTCAGCCTCAGCAGCGCCGAGCTAATCCCCGACCATATAGGGAGCTGGGCTAACACTTGACTGCACTGCAGAGCGCCAATGCCAGGCGAGCAGCCCGCCCACCCCTCTCTCCTCTCGCCCCAGCCAAGTGCGCGGCAGCCACGGACTCCGCGGACAGCGCAGCGCGGCGCGCGCCGGGCGGGTGTGGGGCAGAGCGAGGGACCCGGGCCGGAGCCGTGGAACCTCCCCCGCACCGCACGGCACCGCACATTCGGTGGAGACGCGCGCCCCGCGGCGACGGGAAAATGGCTCTTACACAAAGGCCAGCTGCTTAGATTCAGTGCCCCCAAATTGGGCACAAACCCTCTAGATTTGTCCACTTTGCACGGTGTGTGTGTGTGTGTGTGTGTGTGTGTGTGTGTGTGTGTGTGTGAGAGAGAGAGAGAGAGAGAGAGAGAGAGAGAGAGAGAGAGAGAGATTATTGGTTTCATATTTGGGTGGGAGCGCCCATCTGGAGCAGGGCCACCTCACCACCCATAGTGGGTGTTCCTTCCTTTTTCATGCAGCAAGGAGAGACGCTCTGAGGGTGACTGTTCATCCATAACAAAGTTTGTAACCCCGTGTGTAGCTCTTCTTTAGAGACCCCATTCACTCTTTAAAATTTGATAAGGAGAGGGTACAATAATCAGAATGCACATTACACGTGTATGAAACTGGCAAAGCACAAACTCAATAAATGGTTTTTTGTTTTTTTGTTTTTTGTTTTTTGTTTTTTTTTAATCTGATAAGGTCACTACACCCCCATTGAATAGAGCTTCAGTAGCCCCTGGGAGCTTCAAGAAGCTGTCCTCAATTTGGAAGTTAGATGATGTCAGAATTGTTTCTTTGTGCCCAAGCTTACCCTTACTCTGTACTTTCAGAGCTAGCCCTCTGGACTTAGGAGAGCGTGGGGCTGCTGAGAGCACACCACGGTTCCTAGGAGGCTACTAATTCTTACCTGGCCTTGGGTAGATTTTTTAGGATTTGGGAGCAGTGAGATTGGTCCTCTAAAAAGCACAGGGTGCAGGTTGTCCCTTCTGTATGCTGGTCAAGAAGTTTCTGGGCAAAACAAAAATGTTTAAAAGAAGGTGCCTCAAGATGTAGGTGAGTAGCAAGCAGCTCTGGGTCTGAACCTACCAGCTCCTCTAAAGGCTGCCCGGAACAAAGCATGCCATCCACACATTGTGGCACTTTACGTTCCATGCTTGCCTCTATGCCCTATCTTTGGATAAAGATTCTTGTCTCCATCACTGGCAAAAGAGTACATGTTGATAGGTGAAAAGCCTCTGGGATTCCTAAATCCCCGAGGAACGCCATTGGCCATGGTTGGAAATTCAGCAGAACCCAGGGAACAGTGAAATACTCTGGGGTGCTTGAACCATTGTAAGTCATCAAGGAAGCCAAGAGCAGCTGAATAGAGGGGGACCGTGTGACTGACATGGTGGCTAACTGACAGCCTGTGGGGCCAGAGAAAATCTTTCCTTTTAGTCCGTTCAGCACTTTATACCGTTTACTTACAGCATTGCTAAGTGCTATATGTATAACATCTGAAACCTGACTAATGAAATAAGGTAGTGCTATATTTAATCAATACTGCTTACTTGTCCCACCACAGGGACTCTTAGGTGTGTTTTATCAATGAGGATAACAAAGAACACTAGAGAAAAATGGCCACCATCATATAAATAAGCATCTCCTTCACTATGCATTATCATTCATGGTGACCAGTTACCCAGATGGTGTTAATGGGGCCAGGGTTGTGTCCTCAATTCTAGGATGGCTGGTTAGTTTCACTCAATTTGTGAGTTAAGGATCTAGCCCCTTCACTTTGACCCAAAACCTCATAAATCCTTGTTCATTTTGCAAAAGGAAGAAAGCATACAGAAACAAAATTATTCATGGGGACATAGGAACTAAGAGGCCTCATTTGATTTAAATGCCCTCTGCCCAGGTGAACCTATAGTAAACTGTATAGACCACTGAAATTAACTTCAACGCCGTTTCTCACCACCTCCAGCGATAACTAATCTTGGTTGACACACCTGTGAAGAGGGAACCTCAGCTGAGGAATTACCTCCATCACATTCACATATGGCCAAGTCTGTGGGGATTTTTTTCTTGATTGCTAATTAATGGGAAAGGCCCCAGCCCACTGGGGGAGGGGTCGCCTTTGAAGACCCGGTCCTTGTATAAGAAAGCTAGGTGAGTTTAAGTCAGCAAGCACCATTTCTCCGTGGTTTCTGTTTCAAGTTCCTAGTTAGTGTCTAGTTTGGGGTTACTACTGCTGTGATAAAACACCATAACCAAAACCAACTTGGTGAAGAAAGAATTTATTTGGCTTAAGTTTCCACATCACTGTTCATCATTGAAGGAAGTCACCACAGAAACATAAGCAAGGTAGGAACCTGTAAGCAAGAGCTGAAGCGGAGGACATGAAGGGACACTGCTTACCTTCCAATGGCTTGCTCAGCCTGCTTTCTTGCGGAATCCAGGACCGCCAGCCTAGGGGTGGCCACATCCACAATGGGCTGGGCCCTCCCCTACCAATCACTGATTTTTAAAAAACTGCCCTACAGGCTTGCCTGCAGCCTGATCTTATGGAAGCGGTTTTTTGGGTGTTTTGTTTTGTTTTGTTTTGGTTTTTGTTTTTTGTTTTTTTTTGTTTGTTTTTCTCAACTGAGGCTTCCTCCTCTCCTATGGCTCTAGCTTGTGTCAAGTTGACATAAAACTAGCCAGCACAGTTGGCTTTCCTCAATCGTAGACCGTAACCTACAAGCTAAAATGGACCCTTTCAAACCACGCTAGATCACCCCTAACTACAGACATCCATTTGCTGAAATGCATCTCTTAAGCTAATTACACTTATGCTTTGATCTGTACTGAGTCAGGCTCCACTTAGGGAAACGATAAAGGCAATAACTTTTAAGAACTGCAGAGTGAGTTGAGGAAGCTGACTCTGCCAGCACTATTATTTTTAATACATCATCATATATGTGAAGCCTATCCTTAGATTGACTGAATATTTATTTTTACATCAGCAAAGAAAGAAAAATCTTTCTGTGATTTCCATTCAAGTAATTAACTCGTGAATCTCTTCTCTGTGTGATAAGACAACGGGTATCACTACTGTGATGGTTAATTTTCATTGTCAACTTCGCTAGATTTAGAGCCCCTGGGGAGACCATCCTTCTGGAACTGCCTATGAGGAAGTTTCCAGAAAGGTTTGACTCGGGAGGAAAGACCCACCCTGGGCAGCACAACAGCATGGTCGGAGACCAGACTAAATAAAAAGAAAAAAGTGAGCTGAGCGCCTGTATATCCCCACCCCCACCCCACCCCTGTGTCTGTGTGTCTGTCTGACTGACTGACTGACTGACTTCTCTGTGGACACAAGGTGACCAGGAACCCCCTGTTTCTGCCATTTCTTCCCCCTAGACATTGCCCTCAAACTCTGAGATGAAACGAACTCTGTCTTCTCTAGGCTGTCCTGGCCAGGCATTTCGTCACAGCAATGAGACACATAACTACTTCGGCCACCAGTAAGCTCATGAACAAATATAACATAAAAGTACACCTGCTTCTGATTCCAGTAAACAGAATGGAAAACGCATTTTACTAAAAAAATAAATTAATGTTGAGGAGTGAGTATTCTTCATATCTAAGATATCTACAAAGAGCAACTAAGTAGGTGTCTATCTCTGCTTTAACTGACTTAAAAGCAATACCAAAATGATCCTCTTCATTAGAGAGGGGATAGGTGTGTGAAAAACGCATTTCTTTTTCTGGTGGTATCTCTATCTCTCTCAGAAAGGCTATAGACATCAAAATGCTTAACAGAGGCAAGGATTCACAATTATACATAACTCACTCCCTGAAGCTGCACACAGAGAGTTTCTTCCTCCTCTTTCTCTGTCCTCTTCCCCCTCCCCCTTCTTCCCCCTGCCTAGTCTTCCTTTGTAATGTCTTAAGACTGAAGGACTACAATATAAGGTCAAATGCAATATACCACTCTGGTGCAAGACTCCTAAGGCAATCAAAGAAGGGACTCTGTCCCAGGGGAGTGGGCAACCTCTGTGTGACAACAGAGATGGGAATGGGCTGAGCTGAGCATGTCTGCAAAGGCTTTCTCTGTGTGCCATCCATTGAACTTCTCCCTCAAGAATCTCCAGCTGTGACAAGTCGCTAAAGCAATATGTGAAGCGAATAGCACCATCAAAGCTTGTCTGTATTTGCTTCGGTGTCAGCCTGTGTTTAACAAGAACTCTCAGCTGTCATGTGTTGCAACCACATTGACATCACTGGTAAGATGAGGGTTTGAGGCCCAAGTTAGACTGTATATCATTTAAGGACTGAAGGACTCTGAGTCAAGAGATTTGAATTCTTAGAGTCCACTTCATCCTCTGGAAAATGGAAGTGAATATATCTACTTTAGAGGCTTCCTTTAAAGCAGAATTAAATGACTTTGTATTATAAAATGCTTTGTGATACCATGTGAAGGAGCTCAGTATAAGGGCCGTCGAGAGCAAGAATGAGGACCCCTAGTGTAAACCAAACTTGAGTTTGGTTCCTAACATTCATATTGGGTGCCTCACAAGTACCTAAAACTCCAGCTCCATAGAGCCCAGCGCCCCTGACCTCTGCAGGCACCTACACTTACTTGTACATAACCCTGCCCCCAAAACCACATACACTAAAATTATCTTTAAAATCTTTTGTAAAGTCTTCCACATAAAAACCCTGAGATCTGGCTTTCAAGTTTGTCTCTACCTTTCTCTGAGGCTGTGGATTCCACTGCCTGCCTTCCGGGTACATTTGCATTTCTGTCTCTCCCTAAGTTCTCTTGGCATTTGATTTTAATGAGATTTTACTCCTAGAGAAGGAAATTCTAGCTTCTGCAAATAATTTCCAGTCACAATAAGCAAAATATCTTGGGCAGAGCTCATATGTCACAAGTTACTAGGAGACATCATCAGTACTGCGTTTCCATGTTTGTTTCCAGGAGGGTTTTCCTGAGCTGCGTTATGCGTTTACCTTTAATGAGAAACGTACTCTATTGCTATGGCATATTGAAATGTAAGGCTTCCTCCAGGAAGTGGAATTGTAGTACCCGTCTCCCCCATTCAGGTTCCCCCTTGGGCTTGATAAGATTGAGATCCTAGTGCCTCGTGAAACTGTCCTTAATCAGATAAGTCTCACCTACACTAACCTGGATGCCTTTGATTTTTAATTTCTGCCTTTTAATTCTTCCTGCAGCTCTGTGGCACAGATATATTGAAGCTGCTTCCATCAACAATCTGCCCTGACTCACTGCAGCTTGAATAGTTACCACAGAAATAGACGGATACACAGTGGGAAAGGAGACCAGTATAGTTTTATGTCATCTATTTCAGGTGTCAGGGCAAGACCCACATTTCAGTAGACAAAAATGTAGGTAAATGACTTTGATTCTGATCTTAGGATAGTTTTCTTCCCCCCCGCCCCACCCCCATGCCAGCCTCTGGGTTCAATGTGTCCCTACAGCCTGTTCTCCACAGATCTCATTTCCAACTTATTTGAACCGGCAGAATTTCCTTTAAAATAACTCACAGAATTTAACAAAGCGGATCTTCCTTCTCTCTGCACGACAAGGATGCATAATTTTCTGTTGGTATTCAGAGTACCAGTGTCTTGGGATGCAAGCTATGCTTTGAAATTTCCTTCTCAATATGTCACCGGTGCTGCCAGCAGGCATCGCGGAATGCTGCTGGACTCTTCACAAGAGCCTTACAGGGCTGCTGAGTGGCTCCCGTTGCTCTCCTTTGAGTTCGAAATGAGACTCAGGTATCTTGACCTCTTATCCATTGCATATATACAGCCTAGAATTTAGGACAACAAAACCATTCTGGTCCAGTGCATCCACAGATCAGTGGGAAAATAAAATAAAATAAAATAAATTGGCATATCATGAGGTTGTCAGTTTCTTTTGCCATTAAGCTCACTGAAAACCCCACTGATGATGGTTATTATCATTGAGCCAAAAAAAGTAGATTGTTTTAACCTAAAACAGGAGAAACAACAAGTATGACCTACAATAATCTCTCTCTCTCTCTCTCTCTCTCTCTCTCTCTCTCTCTCTCTCTCTCTCTCTCCCCTACAGATACATATCATAAGATTATCAGATCAGTACTCATTTTGGAAACTCTGATAAAAAGTCAACTCCCTGGCTATGGAAACGGCTGGGTTCTTGCTCTAAAGCATGACTACCTGATTTTAAACCCCAGAATCTGTGTCATAGATGGGAGAACCAACTCCTGCAAGGTGTCTTCTGACCATCCTCCCCAACCCACACGCCAAGGCATGAGCATTGCCCATACAAAGTAAATTGGGTAGTTATAAGTTAAAAGTCCATTCCAGCATTGCTGGGTAAACTGCATTGATAGAATAGACTGCTTTGGTAAAAGTTGGAACTAGGGCACCAACCTCCAAGGTCGCTATTTAGTAGGTATTTTCCCTGCCTTCTTTGTAACTGAATTTAAGATAATATCACAAATGCACATAAGCTCATTGAGTGCATACTTAATTGCAAATAAAATCATTTTATCCTAAGAAAAGTTGTAGTGTTAAGTGAATTTACTAAGCTCTACTTCTTTAAAAGTGCTGAGGTTCTTTCTCTCTGGGGTTGGCTGCAGCCAGTCACCTAAGAAGCTGTCAACTACTCTTTAAAACTAATACAAATGAGAAACGGAACGAAAGAAACAAAGTTAATCTTTAGAACTCTTACTATGAATACTTGTTATGCTCACACATTTTGGGGACTGGTGGAACTACATTTTGACTTGGTACTGTGGCACTCACAAAGCAAAGCGTAGACTTATTAAATTATATAACATGCCTACCTCTTTTCACATTTTCCAGGATCTTTTTAAGTTTACGGCTCAGATTTACAGCCTATGGCTTCATATTAGGAGGTATCAGAAGCATTTTTTATTCTGTTCCTCTCTATCTCAGCAATGCTTGTTAATCAGTATTTTCTGAAAGGACTCCTGATCTTGGAGTCCCTTCCCTGGCACTCTCATAGTTCCCCTCTTTCAATGGCTGTTCCTTCTCTGTCCCTTTTGATGACCTCATTTCCTCGAGTGAGAAGTGAGCAGCTCAGGATTCCCTCCTGTATCTTCTCCATCCTCTGAACAGTGGGGACCAGTCCTTTCCACCAGCCAGGACTGCCTCTGTGCTCACATGTTTATTGTCAAATAATTTTCAAAATTCATTTTTCTAGTCACACACTAGATGCCCTCCAGCTATATGCATCATTGGTTCTTCCAATACAGGATGTTTAAGACAGTATTTAAACCATCCTTTTCCTTATACAACTAGCCATTTTGCCTCTTCCCAACGTCTCTATGGTCACTGCCAACAGTGGAGAACAATGACTGTAGTCAAAGTTATAGCTCCCATGTGATATTTGCACAGGAACGAGAAGAAATAGCATATTATCCAGGCAAAATAGCAAGACCCAGCACTTGTTTCATGGCTCCTGCCTTGGAGTGACAAAAGCAAAGCCACTGCCTCTAACAGAGAGTCACCTTCCAATGACACACCAAGACCCTCTGGATTTGAAACATTGAAAACAAAAGCAAGATTCAGGAGTTGATGAGGGAAAAGGAACTTTGCTAAGGGATTTGGAAGACACTGTGATTTTTTTTTTTTTTTTTTTAATCCAAAGGGTGTGACTCTCTGGATAAGCAAATTCCAAAGTTCCTTCATTTTAGAGCGTCATACTTATACTTCGGGTCTTAGCACCAACAATTATTAGTTTTATGGATTCTGCTTATACAACCTTTCCTCTTTTCAATTTTCTTATTTTCAAGGGGGAATTAAATTTTCAAAACTTTTAAGACGGTGCTTAGAGAGCTGAAAGCGTCCGTGTGAGTAAAGCCCTCCAAAGAGATCAACGATGAGCAGATGTCTTGGGCTGCTGTCTGGTTTTGCCAAAAGTAGACCCAAGGAAAGGATTTGTAAGATGATCCCAAGACTTGGGCAAGGAAGGGAAGGAAGGAAGTGACTAAGCTATTAAACCAGCTACAGGTGTGAGAAACAGATCTTTCTGGGACTAGTGTCAAATAGGCTTCTCAAAATCATTCCTGGGAAGAACAAGGAAGCTGGGCTATTTATAACGTACGTACCTCTGGTCAGTCAGTGGGTGAAAGCTGCTCCCACGGGTGCTAATTCTCTAGCACATTTAGACTGTTTCAGTTGACAGAGCAAGCCATTGGGCAATTGGAAACTGAGCTGTTAAGTAGCCTATGATGGTGAGGTCCTCAGAAACACAGTGTGGATAAAAATGGCACGGTCCTCATTACACTGACAAAGACAAGACATGAGGGCGGGGTGCTCTGGATGAAAGTAGAGGAGAAATAGGGGAAATGAACACAGGATATTTCACGGGGAGCCTTGTCCTCTCATTCCAGCTGATATCCCTGAGTCTCCTTGACCAAGCTTGGCAATCTGAGAAACAACCTTTGGCACATAGTTCATGGCATCTACTATGTAGTAATTTGAAGTTAAGAAGAAAAAGTTAATTTCTGCCTTGATACATTGAAACTTAGTTCTAAAAACAGACTAAATATTCAGCACATTAAGGAAGATCCAATGCTATTAGGACTTACAAAGTTGTTAGATCAGTGACTCTGGTAGAGTCAGTCAGTCGCCTGCACAGGTGATTAAAATTAAGCTTGACCTTATAAAATAGGCAGAAATTAACAGGGAAATTAATAGGCAGCAATACACTGATAAGACTCGAGAAATCCCCTGGTTCATTTGCTGCTTGTTAATGTTGAAAGTCTGGGGTTGGGATAGGGGATTACTACAACCCACCTGTATCCCAGAATATGTGAAGTGCCTTATCCCAGAGATAATTCCACCTAATCAAAACCACCACCCTGAGAGCCAGCCAGGGCTCTCGGTCTCTCTCTCTCCCCTTATGCTGGCTTCCCACACTAAACAGCAGCCCTGTGCCATGGGCATTTTACTCCATTTTACAGGTGAGAGTGACAATTAAGGAATCTCTATAAGGGTTCTCAGCCAACATGGCATTGGTATCCTTTCTGATGTCACAGCTAAACCAAATCAGTAGGATTAGAAATCTCCAGCTCAAGCAAATAGACCAAAGGAATTCTTCAAAATTTTTTTGAAACTGAGATAGCCAAAATTATGTCCTGCAAATTGATTCAAAATACATATATTTATAGGCACTTTGGCCTCCCTCACTTCAACCCAGCTACGGAAAATATTTCTCTGACTACCCCTATCATAGCAGCAAATACAAGATTATGGAAACCAACTGGAAGGGGACAAGAAAGAATAGACTGAAGCACACTTGAGTGACATCTTCCTTGCCTTGGTCAACAGATGGTGCACTTTCATTTTTCTTGGATCTCTGGGAACAGAAGAATTCCTTGAGATCTAGGTTCAGCCCCATATTACCAAACCCAAAAGTATTATTCAATTAGGACTTAACATTCCATCTACTCTTGGCTATGGGACCATGGAAGGTAGCGTGGTTCCTGGTTGAAGCTAAAAGCCCTGGAGACCCTAAAGGGAAGGCAGGAGTTTTGCCTGCTCCCAGGCATCAAGCCCCTGTCACTAGTCATAGTCCCCCATAGATTTGTGACCATCAGTCACATAAGGGCACCAAGCCCATCTCCCTGTAGAGGACATGACCTGTGGTCATGAAGGCTCAAGACTGAGATCTCCATTTTAATGAGGTACCTAGAGGCCTGGAGGGCTTAGCCAATAAGTCTTTCTTCCCAGACACTTCTCCCTGCAAAAGATATTCAACCTCAGGCCCACCCTGGGAAGTGGGGTATGGTTTTAGACATCTTTCCACCATGACAGTAAATGTCTTAAAACCATCGACTGCCACTTTTCATCAGGATCTGCTGTGGGGAGCCACGGAGAAGATCTTTGCCTATAGAGCCACCGTCTAGTCTCTGGTAGAAGGCCTCTCTGCACTCCCAGCCACCACAGCCACCAAGTTCAAGCCCGCCGCCATCAAGCCAAGGACTCTCCCCGAGGGACCAGTTGTAGCTCCCCCCTTTCCCTCTTCTTCCCCTGGCCCTGGCCCTGGCCCAGATCCAGCCCTCATCAGCCCAGATTCTGTTCTCAGCTCTTCTGCAACTTTCAGCAGTGCCTGGATGTCAAAGAGCCTGGGAACTCCACGGTTCCAGCCTCTTCACAGGTCCAGAGACACAACGCCGCCCCCCCCCAACCCAGCTTGGGCTGTCCTGTGCCTCAGACTGGGCTTTCCCACTCCCTGAGCACATCCAGGGGTGTCCATATGGCCCAACACCTGCCCAGCAACGGCGTGGGGGAAGGTAAGCACATCAACTCCCACATACCTGTGCCCTGTGGCAGAGCAGACGTGGGACCCAGTAACCCTACCCTTGGCAGTGTTTTTGAAAATCAAAATACTACCTGGAGATTTCTTTTACCATCACGGATATGTTGGAGAAACCATCACGCAGGCATTTATTCATTCCAAATAGGGCGACTTAGAAAAGTAGTGTAGAACCGAATCTGCCTTGGTTGGTGACTTAGAGAAGAGAGATGAGCAATAGTGACCCTTTGGCTGGCTCTTTTGTATGTAACATGCGTCTTCTCACACACCCCCTCACCTTCAAGTCAACAACAAGAACAACAGCAACCACAGGAGTGGTTCTGTATACCTAACTACAGGGTTGGCAGAAGCAGTCTCTGCTCGGTGCTCCAGGCCACTCCTTTCCACATTTTTAGCAAATAATTCTATAACCAAGAACTAAATAGCCTTGAGGAAAATCATTTTATGACAAGAAGAACCAAATGGGAAGATGCCTGTAGAATTTATTTCCCATAAAGTTGAGAAATCGTTTTTTATCGTCCCAAGGTCAAAAGAGCACTAGGCTCTCAGGGTAGCTGTATCTAGGGACATGGCATTTCTTGATCAGGGGTATTTAGAGCTTGGGTAGTTGAGACTGAAAATTTGAAGATGCAACATTGTTACTAGCAATCCATCACTAATGTGCTTTCTCTAAAAGACCTCTGTGATCTTCCTCTGAAAGTTCACTGCTTGTGATATGATGCCAGAAAGCGGCTGTCTGGATTGGCTGTGTGTTTACTGTGTGTTAGGTACTGTCTTGGTTTTGACCATCTCCATCAGCTATTTAATAATCCAGAAGCCCAGTGTTACCATCATTATTGTGGCCACAAATGAGCTGAGACATAGCATTAAATTCCCTTGTTCCCTTCAACTCTGTGCCAGGTGGGCCTCCCTGTAGAGCAACTTACAGCCTAACAGTTCGCTTCACTAACAAATGAGAATGTTCCGATAGGTCAAGAGTGCTAACAAGACAAGAGTCACAGCCTTCCATTAAAAGTGACCGCTCACCGTCTTCCCACGTTCTATTCATTGGGAGCTCATCATGAGACACAGCCCACATTAAAGGAAGGGGATACACAAAGGGCATCAAAAATCCCAGGAGGCAGCGATCACTGGAGACCATCATAAAGGTCACCTCCCACTCTGTAACTCTGAGGATGAGGACTTGGTCCAGAGAGGGAAGGAACCACACACCTCAGAATCAAATCTGAAAGAATTAAAGCTACCCGAGAAGAATACCAGTATAGGAAGTTCTGACCCAGAGACAGGCTCCTTCGAATTAATAATGTAGGTCAATTAAACCTGCCTGACAAAGTTAGATAACTTCTCCTTCCCACACTAAAGATAAGGAAAAGAAAGAGTTGTAAATAATGTTTATTTCTCTAATTCCTACTATAAAGCCAATATTAAGGATGATTTGCCCCGGGGGCTGTCGTCTTTCTCTCTGCCTCTCTCTAACTCCCTTGCCCTTGCATTTTGCATGTCTCCCTGTGGCACTTTCTCTGATTGCATCCCGTGCCTCCTCTGTTTCCTTTGCAAATGGCCAGCATTTTTGTCCTCATCTTCTCCTTGCTCTGTGCTTTTCTTGTTAGTCCCTAGGTTTGAAGATAATTTTATTTACACAAGTTTTTAGGAAAGAGCATATTCAAGCAAAATGGTGGGTCAAGGTCAGTTTTATACTAATTTAAGGGTCTTGGAGGCATTCTGTAGTTTTCATTAAAATATGTAGTTGCATTTATGGAAAAATCATTATCTGGGTATTCTGTGGAGGCCTGGTGCAATCAGTTGACGCTGAGGGAGGGGGGAATCGTGTACACTGTGACATCATTTGCTGCCTTAGTTTCCCATTTGTCCTTCCTGACAGCTTACCCAGCAGGCATAAGAATTTGGCTTCTCCACAACTGCCAAGGTAGCTCCTTGCAGAAACCTTCAGTGCTGTGCATATGTGTGCACTCCCCTGAGAACTCACTGCTTCTTGTCTTTGTTAGAATCCCCAAGGACAGGAAGGTCCAGTCATTTTGTCACTGGTCCTCATCATGTTTCAAGGGGAAGGGTATTTTCATTTAAAAATAAGTAACACAGAGGAAAATGAGAAGTCTAGGTATCTCTCAAGGTATACACCGTAGTGTGCCTCTACGTCATGGGATTTGGCCTCTTCAGATATCTCTGCCTGTCTGGGCCATCAACTCTTGCCTCTCTTGTTTGCCATTTTCATAGGAAACCACTGGTTAATACATGATTTTATTCTGTTTTATTCACACCTACTTCCATGTCTCTGAGTCTTGTGCATTTATGTCTTTTAATGTGTATTTATTTAAAGAATGGTTAATAGGAACATCCCATTTTTTAAAAAAATGTATTTATTTATTCAATGTATAAGACCCAATATCAGCCCTTCCTCTCCTCCCAGCACCCCTACACCCATGTCCTCTCCCCATACTGCCTTTTCTTCTCTTTTGAGAAGGGGAAGCCCTCTCTGGGTGTCACCACTTCACACGAACCTCACCCTACCCCCTCCCCACACCTCCACACATCAAGTAGCTGCAGAACTAAGCCCACCCTTTCCCACTGAGATCAGACAAGCAGTCCATTTAGGGGCACAAAATCCAAAGTCAGGCACACAGGCAACAGGCTCCAGTTGCTGGGAGACCCACATGAAGACCAAGATGCTCATCTGCTGCGTATGTGCAGGGGTTTTTAGGTCCAGACCATGCTCACTCTTTAGTTGGTGATTCAGTCTCAGGGAGCCCCCAAGGGTCTAGGTTAGTTGACTCTGTTGGTCTTCCTGTGCAGTCCTTGTCCTTTTTCAGTCCTTCAATCCCTCTCTCAAGTCTGTAAGTCTCGAGTTCCTTCTAAAGTTTGGGTGTGAATCCCTGCATCTCTTTCTATTGGCTGCTGGGTGCAGCCTCTCAGAGGACAGTTACGATAGGTTCCTGTCTGCAAGCATAACACCGTATCATTAAGTCTCAGGGATTGGTTCTTGCAGTAGGGATGGGTCTCAAGTTGGGACAGTCATTGTTTGGCCATTCTTTCTCTCAGTCTCTGCTCTGTCTTTACCCTGGCACATCTTATAGGCAGAACACATTTCGGGTCAAAGGTTTTGTGGGAGGGTCATTGTCCTTATCGCTCCACTGAGAGTCCTGAGATTACATCAGTGATGAGGTCCACAGGTCACTTCTTGAAGCCATTGCTCAGGGAGCTGTCTGATTGGGCAGGGTATTTCTAAACATTTACCAAGACAAGCCTTAAGCAGACATTAATCCATATCAGGTGCTGATACCTGAACCCCAAGAAGGTATAGATGAGAATCGTCAGCAACCAAAGTTTTGTTTGAAAAATGTATAATGAAACCTATATTGTGTATGCTGATCCAAATGTTTAAAAAGAATAAAGACCCCAAGTATATGAAAATGTTGAGGTGCCCTCAAAACACTTCAGGTCCCCATTTACAATAGGGGTACCGGTGCAAAGTATGCATTTTTTTCAAACTTCAGTCAAAAACAGCACAGCATTATACATGAACAAATAGATAGGAGAATCATACTGTATTTTATTAAATCATTCATTAAAAACATTTGAGAGTTGGAAAGATGGTTCACCAAGCCTGAAGACCTGAATTGAATCCTTGGAGCCCACAGAGTAGAAGGTGAGAACCAAGTCCTATGATTTGCCCTCTAACTTAGACACGTGACATGTTTGTACACACACACACACACACACACACACACACACACCAAATAAATAAATGTAAAAAAAATTAGAAATGTGAAACGATGCTATTTTTCACTAGCAGGTGAAATAATACAGTCAAGTTTAAGTAACATGCCATGTATAATGAGTCTATTACTGTTACTTGAAAGTTGGTTAATATTTTTAAATTATTCTTTTTAACTTCTAATATCATAAATATTATCAGATACAGTTTTCACAAAAACATGTTTTAAGATCTAATGGACCCCAGGATCAAAACTGGTGACAAACCAATTCCAGATACCACTCTCTCTTTTTAACTGCAAGGTGGGTGAGTAGCAGGCCTTAGGAACGACCAGCCAGCCCCAGGGACTGGTCATAAAACCTCCAGTCCGATTGCAAATCAAAAGTCACCTTTCCTATTCCTTCTGTGTCGTTGACAGAGTCCGTGAGGGCCTTGAGCCTGTATGCACTGTAGAAGTGTGTGTAGTTACGGTTTCACTCACCTTCAGTTTACAAAGTGTATTCACCCAGAGTCTGACAGACAGCTGGGGCCGTTCACAAGGACACTACAGCTTCTGGGAAGGTCTAGAAAGTGGGGCAGTGAGCCAAACCTAGTCTGTGGAGCCTGGGGGTGTTCCAGGGGCTGAGAAGTTGCTAAGTTCATAGATGCTACAGTGTCTGGTTAGCATAGATGCTTAAACAAAGTATACATTTGTGATTGGTGACATTGAGCTAATCCTGAACAAAGGTCGCATGTCTTAAGTTCAGTGTTCTGTGTAAGCCTAGTTTAGAATATCATTTCCATTTCCACTGGACTAGTCTCATGGCTTTGCCAGTTCTGAGATGTCAAGTAAACTTCTTATCTTCTCCCAGCCTCAGTTTCTCCATCTGTAAAATAGAAATAATGATGATGATGATGACGCTGATACCTGCAAATGCTGTGGTGAAAATTAAGCAACAGCAACTGAAAACATGTTCATTACAGCTGCTAGTGAGTGCCTAGCTAGCCCTTACCCATGTCAGAAAAATAGATGAGCCAGAAAATGGGCTTTCTGCTCTTATTTCATAGTTAATATTTAATATGCTAAGCACTAGAGAGACCAATTATTGGTCACAGTCCCTGCTGTGAATGAGAGCAGATAAAACATAAAGCACTTTTCTTGCTTCTGTTTCATTCTTTTCCAACTGTTGAGGAAAGAGAAGGAATGGACAGGGGAGGAGTTGACCTTCACTTACTAAAGAAAACTGTGTGCATGAGCGGCTATGTCCTTCAGCCCAAGAGTTTTTCCCTTAGCTCAGAAAGGACACAGCATTGACTAGCAGTTTGTTTGCTTGTGGTTGTTGGAAAAGCCTTGGGGCAAAGCTGGCTCATCTAAGAGAACCCAGGTCCTAACGCCCACATGTTTGCAATGTGACACATACATAGCTTAGAAGTTTGTCATACCACTGAAGAAGCCACATGATTTGTGTCCCAGGAAAGATCGAATTCATGTGATATTATTAGAGATGAACTCCAAGTGATGTGTCCATCATTGTGTCCATAGTACCCAACTTCACAGAGTCCTCCACTCAGGAGTCCCTGAGGCTGTGTTGTCAGAAATGCTTGCTCCATGCCCCTGGAAATTGCCTACCAGGGGACCTGTGGCTTGGCCAGTAGCTAGATTTGAGACTGAAGGGGCGGTTTAAGGAACAAGCATCCTGTTTGTCAGAGAGTTGGGGATTGCTTTCATGCTTTCCTGCTGAAGGAATTAGAAGCAGCACACAATCACACTGACTGTGTGCTCTGGTATACATTTGAGTTAAAGTCAAAGTGAGCGAGAAGAGGCCATCTCACCCGTGACAAACGTGTGGATCCCAACTTGGTGCTGAAATGGACAAGCTAGTCCAAAGGTTTGGAACAAAAGGTTATGAAGAATATGCCAACATGATTCTTGCTATTCTTCTCACTTATGAAGGATGCAGCAGTGTCATGTGGGGTCAGAGAGAAGTTAATGGAGAAGCACACAATGTCCCCAGAAGAGCAGAAGGCCAGAGGATATCACAGAGCCCTCTATATGGGTAACAATCTGTTTCCATCAGTGCCCAAAAGAAAACAGGAATGGGGTTCTGCGTAACGTTAGGAATTTGGGTTAGATCATGAGAACTCTGTAGCTATGGTAACAGCAAGGAAGGGACCAGAATGTATGGGATAGATGGGAGGGTCCCTGAGTGCTTGCAGTCGGTAGCAAATTGGAAATATGGTGACTCACACTATGTAACAGTCTCTCAACCTGAATTCAAAGTTAATGTATGGCCTCAGATGGCAAAAGGTAATAGCTAGGATTAAACCAGAATTTTAAAATAACCAAGGCAGACGGTATCAAGCAGGGAAGAGTAATTATGCCCTCAATAGTCAAAACAGGACCAGAAGATTGTATGTGTTCGTATTTTAACACCCTATATGGATTTTCTTGTGTGGGATATCTTTTTCTCCTGAAACATTTGAAGCTTACCCCAGATTCTCAGGCGTCTGGACTCACACAGTCATAGTTACACTACTCTGCCCTCTAGTGTCCTGATGCGAATCCTAGTTCCCGATAAGACATTTGAATGTGTTTTGATCTACCAGTTTGTATTAAAATTTTCTGACAGTTTTTCTATGCAACAAATACAATTTCAGAACTTTCAGAACATAAACAAACAACACAAAACTAGAGTTCCTTTTCTATTCCTTGTGAAGAGTTTAGAAACTAGGGTTCGGGAGAGTGCCCATGATAATTCATTATACTATGAGGGAGAGGGAGAGGGAGAGGGGGAGGGAGAGGTATTGATTTCATTAATAGGTGTACTATGTCAGTGAGACAAATTGTGTATTTGATAGTGGGAAACAATGGGAAGAAATGACTCAGTCAGGACAACCTTCATAAACCCGCTCCACATAAACTTGAACATTAAGAAGGTCAACAGCCACTGAAAATATCCAGGAAGCAGAAATAATTGAACACTTGACTTTGAAAGACTAACCTAGCAACAGTGATAGGATTCTAGACATGATTCTGTCACTATAGAACTCTATGTTTCTGGGTTTACTATGTATCTCGGCAACCCTAAAGTTCCTATGTTTTCCTTAAGCTATCTCCAATGTTATTTGTAACTCAGTGAAAAACATTCTCCAGGAGACTGCATTCAACCTAGATCAAAAGATGCACACATACATATTGAAACTGACAATAGTGGATGCACAGAACACCTTCTTGTTGTTATTAGACCTTGGTCTCTTTGTGAGAGAAGTCGATCGAATTGACAAGTCATAGACACAGTTCCAGGAAGAGAACTTGACAGTCATCTTTAAACTTGGATTTAGAAGGAAGGATATTAGAAGGTTGATGGATATAGCTTTGGTTAGGAGCCTCCCAGAGTTACATATTAGAAGGTTGAATAAGGTAAATGGAGTGGAATTAGTAACCGGGACAGACAACACCCCAAATGTGAACTGAAAGGGTCAATTTCTAGCCATCTAAAACAAAGAAATTACTTGTTTGAGCCTTGATAAGTATTTTGTATGCTGCTCCTGCTTTTACTATTGATAATTAATGGGGAAGTATATATCTTTATTTAACATTGAATTTAGGTAGTATAACTAAAGCCATATTATTTAGTTAATGTATTCTAACCCATGCCACAAAAAGATTTTATGGCTCTGTAAAGATTTCTTACAAAGAATATGACATAGTAAAAAAATTAATCTCATGAATAAAAATGCATGTAAACCTTAAACGACTGCTATAAAACTCCATAATATGAAAAAAGTCAAAGTTTTAATACAAGAATTTAAAACACAAGAAAGGTCAAAGAAAAGGTATTCTCAAAATATGTTTTTTTCTAATATATTTATGTTTCCGGTACATTTAGATGATTGTATTAAGTATTTTCTCTAGTATTTCATGTGAAAATAATGTTCATCTTATTAGTCAGGAAAAAGTTGAAGGATTCCTCAAAAAAAATCACAAAACAACTCCCAGAGTAGTAGTAGGTCACATGCTTGTTGGGTGATCTGTCTATCCATTCTCTCGACCATCCATTCTTTATGTACAGACACTTATTGACAAGTCCTATGCCATATTTGTCCTCTTATAATGTTCAGTGGGCTAGGTTATTTTGTGTCAACTTGACTCAGACTTATACATATCTTGGAAAAGGTAATCCAAAAGATATCTCCTCCATCATATTGTCCAGTGTGCATGTCTGTGGGTCCTTTTCTTGACTTTTGACTGATAACTGGTGTGGCAGGACCCAGACCACTGTGGTTGGTGCCACCATGGGGCAGGTGGTCCTAGTGTGTATTTTTTAAAAAGCATGACTTCTGCTTCAACTTTTGCCTTCAGACTCCTGCTTTTAGCTCCTGCCTTGGCTTTCCTCAATGATTGACTCTGATGGTCAAGTATAAGCTAATAAAATATTCCTCCCCCAAGTAGTTTTTGGTTATGGTGTTTATCACAGTAACAGAGAGAAAACTAGGACAGTCATGATATAGCTGAGGCTGGTCTAGAATTTGCAATTCTCCTGCCTCTGCTTACCAGAAGTTGGAATTACAAGAATATACTACCATACTATTTAGAAAAGTATTTCCCTTTTTCCCCATGATGATTTTTTTGTTGTTAAATCCATATTACCTGCCCCCATCTGCTTTCCAAGAAAGGGTTAGGACTCCCGGATGCTGGTTTGCCTCCTTTGAAGGAAGTAAATTTGTATTATCATTAAATGTGACACCTTGATTGGTTTGTCTAGTCAGAATATAATAAGGCATTCTGTTCAGGGTATCTGTTGCCTTTCTGCTAATGAATTATACAAAAGCATGTGCTTTAATAGGTTCTCTGTCATGTTGACAGCTTGTCTTACAGTTGAAGTCAGCTAAAGCCCAGAGCTTGCTACTCCAGGCTTTGCCCAGGACTAGTAAATGACAAGATGAGACAAGGGCGGGACAGTAGAACAGTGGTTAAGAAAATGTTTCTTATGTATGATAGGTCTCAGGGCAGATGCTGGGCTTGTGGCTAGAGACTTGAACAAGGATGGGCCTCATTATAGGTGGGAGGACCCAGACTAAGGAGAAAATGAGACAGTGAGTCGAGGGTGAATGTAGGCCCCCAAGGCAAAGTTAGAAATTTAACAGTAAAATAAGTAATTAAGGGTAATAAGTCACAGTAAGAATTGTCTTCTACAGAGCAGAGACTGAAGGAATGACCATCCAGAGACTGCCCCACCTGGGGATCCATCCCATAAACTACCATCAAACCCAGACACTACTGCAGATGCCAACAAGAACTTCCTGACAGGAGCCTGATATAACTATCTTCTGAGAGGTTGTGCCAGTACCTGACAAATACAGAAGTGGATACTCACAGCCATCTATTGGACAGAGCACAGGGTCCCCAATGAAGAAGCTAGAGAAAGTACCCAAGGAGCTGAAGGGGTTTGCAGCCCCATAGGAGGAACAACAATATGAAATAATCAATACCCCAGAGCTCCCTGGGTCTAAACCACCAATCAAAGAAAACACATGGTGGGACTCATGGCTCTAGCTGCATATGTAGCAGAGGATGGCCTAGTTGGTCATCAATGGGAGGAGAGGCCCTTGGTCCTGTGAAGGTTCTATGCCCCAGTATAGGGGAATGCCAGGGCCAGGAAGCAGGAGAGAGTGGGTTGGGGAGCAGGGGGAGGGGGGAGGGGATAGGGGATTTTTGGAGGGGAAACTAGGAAAGGGGATAACATTTGAAATGTAAATAAAGAAGACACATAATAATAATAATAATAATAATAATAATAATAATAATCTTCTAAAGAAAGTGCCATAGTTTCAACAATGGACAGGCAAGAGTGTCAACAGTGGAGAGACAGGTTGTCAAAAGCAAACTTCCAGGAATCCAGAAAAATAACTTGAAGTAACTTAAATCTTCTAAAAGCAAGTTCACAGAGGAAAAGGAAGCCTTTTGAGGAACAGTTTGTTTTAGTGTTTTCAGATATTTAATCAGCAATTACTGTTTGTCATGGCCTGGAAAAGTATTATAGAGTTCAAACGCAAAAGCAAACAAACAAACAAACAAAGAACAAAAACAAACAAACAAAAAACAAACAAAAACAAAAAGACAAACAGAAAGCACCAACAACGAGAAACAAACAAAAAAAATCCCAACAACATTAAAAGAACTCAGTGCCCTGTCTTGGGAGTTGGAAGCAATCTACCTCCTATGTAATGTGTTTGGTACAACAAACAGGACCATACCAGGGTCACAGAGGAGAAGAAAACAGCACATCTAGGCTGTATAGTGAGGCTCTGGGGAGGCAGCCATCTGAACCATGACGGAGGGAGATGAAAGGAGCAGGAGAATTTTCTAGATGGTAAAGTCAACGCCAGCCAGCACAGCATACAAAAGAGCTGTTTACAGCTTGGGATTGCTGGATAGCCAAGTGATAATGGATGTGATACATTAGATTTTTCTATGTTTGGTAAGTTAAGTTCTGAAGCTAAAGAAAGGTCTTTTATATGTATTACCTTCAGGCACATATTAACTTTCCCGGTTCATAGTAGTCTTTGCTTAGAATATATTCTAAGTACCAAAAGACTATACTTATGATTTCTTTGAGTGCAGGTATTATGGAAAATTAACAAACATTCCTTTTCTAGCTTCCTTCTAGTTCTTGGTTTAAAAATAAAATAAAAAAGTCTGAACTGTGCAGCTCTGTGCCCGAAGCCCTTCGGTCTTCTCTAAGGGTCTCTGACAATTTGCCATTGATTGAGCAGCCTGCATCCCGCACATATGGTTGTTTAATTAACTAACACTCTGTAGTCATGAGAGGTAGTTTGGCTACTTATGGCCAGATGTGACATGTTAGGACAACTTGGAAAGGGTCCAGATCTGAAAGCATACAGGCCACCAGAAGACGGATCCACTCATCAAGTCTGGGAGAATCCAGTTGAACAGGTGTCAGTCAAGATGGTAGAATTATGGCTTCGGACAAGAAAGGAATCACCTGGAGACGTTAGAAAATAAAGTCCATGTAATCCATGTTTGTTTGTTTGCTTGCTTGCCTGCCTTTGGAAACCAAGGAGACTTTCTGTATTCCTAACAGTAGGGGATATGAATCCTGAAGTGACCACTTCCTGTAGCCAGGCAGGACTCCCAGTGGAAGAATAAGGACAGGGACATACCTGCAAAGCCTTCTACACAAAATGTGTCCTGCCTACAAGATGTGCAGGGACAAAGATAGAGCAGAGACTGAGGAAATGACCTGTCGATGACTGTCCCAAATTGAGACCCATCCCACGAGCAAGAATCCCCAACACAATTAATGACACTCTGTTATGTTTGCAGACAGGAACCTAGCATAACTGTCCTCTGAGAGGCTCCACCTAGCAGCCAATGGAAAGAGATGCAGAAACTCACATCCAAACATTAGCTAAAACTCAAGAAGTCTTATAAAAGAGTTGGGAGAAGGATTGAGGAGCCTGAAGAGGACAGACTCCACAAAAAAAGGCCCACAAGGATCCAGGTTAGTCTGATTACAAAAGGAATGATGTTAGTTTTATGTGGCTGACTGACTATGGTAATCTGGCTACAAAAGATTTCTGCTTCCTTTGAAGTATTCATGGTATTCACCGGACCGAGTTTTATAATTAATTCTAATTTTGGCAGAGGTCAAACATGAACTTTAAACAAAGCCAAGAAGTCTTCAGTAAAGGGAGAGATGATTCCATGTTCAGAGAATAAGCACAGGGAATTTCAGGTTGATATGGAAAGTGAACTAATCATACATGAAAACTCAAAGTAGCGTGTGATCTGGGGTGTTAGCCATGAGGATACTATTGGGATAACACTGAATAGCTTCTACAGAGTAGAAGAATGTCTTGTCAATGTAATTTCAAATTTTAACAATTATTGTTGTTACTACGCAAGATAAAATTCTTCTTTGTAGGGAATGTATACTGAAGCATTTAGGAATAAGAAACATTGAGTCTGAAACTGTCTTATCATTCAGAATATAGGAGTCTATGTAGATTTATGTGTGTATACTTAGAGACACATGTGTACATATGTACTTATGTACAAGATAGATAGTGGCACAAAGTATGTGGTATATGTGTGAAAGAGAAGGAAAAGTGAAAATATATTAATATTGAGGAGTCTGTGGTAAGTTACGCTGGAATTGATTTTACTCTCAGAATTCTTTGGTACATTTAAAATTATGTCAAAATAAAAGTTAAACAATAAAACATACACTGTAGGGACGAAGATAGAATTATGACTAGTGAAGTTCCCAAAGAGGCTAATGGAATTATATGGATGGACGGTAATGGAGGGCATTTTGTGGAGAAAGCAAGAGACAGTTCACAGGTAAAGCCATCTGTGCTTGACAGCTCAGGAGACAAGATGCAGGGACCCAGGTACTCTGGGGTCTCATGGTAAAGATACTCAAGAAATGGGATCAGCTTCACAGCTGGTCCCAGTGATTTTATGATTGCACTAAGGACTTACTGATGACATTTCAAAATATAAACTATAATTTCAGAGGGTGGGTGACAGAGTAATGTGGGCTAAGACTAAAATCACTGAACACTTAATAGGTAAGTTGAACAAGTCCTGTTGTTCAAGTATCCAATTAAATTTAATTGTGGCACAGCTGTTAAAATTTTATTTGTGCAACCAGCCAGAAAAAGAATTACATCAATCCCCAGTTAACAGGAAATGGGTACTAAATGGCATCAGGTAAAGCAGCCAGCCCCATTCCTGCAAATATTCCTAGGACTGTGGGTGCTGTAGGGGTTCGACTGGGGCATCCACCATTCTCCCATGCAGAGGACTCCTTACAGACTGGTCTCCAGGTAACACTGTGTCTTTATCAAGGAATCCATAGGATGAGGATACGCCCCCCCCCCCATGAGAGGTCTCACTAAAAATAGATATAGATGTGTCTTATACAAAATGCATCACCACCACCACCACCATCATCATCATCATCATCATCATCATCATCATCATTAAGATGCTCTTACTATGTATTAGACTCTCCTGGAACTTGCCATATAACCCAGGCTGGCCTTGAATGTATTTTTTCTACCTATTCCTGAAGCAGTGCTGGGATTGAGATTATGCAAGGCCATGCCTGGATTGCACAGACTTAACACATGTAGTTATAAAGTGTCCAACTCTTAGATTTGCTGGGGCCAACATGTCTGTTCTTTGATTCTTCTCAACAATTTATTCTCCTGTTAACTACTGACACAGAATGGCATATATTAATTCTTGCTTTTTCATGCTCACCAAAATTCTTGCTCACCAAATCCCCACCCCTTCCGACTGACCACCATGTGAGGGAAATGGCAATGACAGTTTCTGAGCAGAGCCACCACCTGCTTTCCCTCTTGCCCTGTTGTCCCATCAGAGGAACCACACATTATAGCTAATAGCTTCTCGGTTAGCCAAGTCTTTGCGGCTCCAACCACTGAACTCAGACAAGCCAAAAAGAGCCACAACTGACGTGACAGATAAGTGACCAAAAGCAAGTATTAAGCTAGCATAAATCAGAGTTTGGGAGTTGCTTCCTTTAGAATGTTTTTTCTCTCCCTTTCCTCGCTGCTCCCTTCCTCCCTTCCTCCCTCCCTCCCTCAGTCCTTTCCTTTCCTTTCCTTTCCTTTCCTTTCCTTTCCTTTCCTTTCCTTTCCTTTCCTTTCCTTTCCTTTCCTTTCCTTTCCTTTCCTTTCCTTTC
>NC_034592.1:96769477-96778345 GCF_900095145.1 Mus pahari
TTCTTCTTCTTCTTCTTCTTCTCTCTCTCTCTCTCTCTCTCTCTCTCTCTCTCTCTCTCTCTCTCTCTCTCTTTCTCTCACATACACACACACACACAAGATTAATAATTAGTAATTGACTGTTTGACTTATAACTGATTTGGGTCTTCGTTCTGACTTTTCTTGCCTCTGCTCTATAATCCATCCTTACTCCGTGGACAGCCTGGTCTCTGGTCATTCCACCTACAGCTTGGGCCCAGCATGCCTGTTAGTATCACAAGTCTACTGAGGGTGACAAGCCTGCCAAACAGAGATGTGAGTGAGATTTACATGCCGTTTACATATGCTCATCCATGTCAAATCCAGGGACATAGAGCATTGTCGTCTTTGAACACAACTGAGCAGGAAAAAAAAAGGATTAAGGTTAGTAAAAAAGAAAACATCTCCCAAACGAGTAAATGTGCTAGACAAAGGAAAGTGCTTCATTTGACCACGATATGTTTTTATATTAAATGTATATTTTTCATATTAGTGTTTTTGTTCCTGAGACGGTCTTACTAAATAGTTTAGAATGCCCTGGATCTTTCCATATCTCAGGCTGCCCTTGAACCTGTTTCTCCTACCTCAGTCTTCTCTGTGTTGAGATTACAGGCATTCACAACCATGCTGGGCTTATGTACATGTTCATTAGGTTTTTACCTGTTCGTGTGTGTGTGTGTGTGTGTGTGTGCGTGTGTGTGTTATGCAGGTGTGCATATATACTTTTGTATGTGTACGGGAGCATGTGTGTGTCTGGAGGCCCATGACTGATACCAGGAATCAGCCTACATTGTACCCTTCCACCCTAGTCACTTCAGCTGTCTCTCAGGGCTTGAGGACCTGTCTATGTTTACTAGCCACTTAGCTCTGGGGATCCCATGCCTCTGCTTTCCCAGGCTGGAATATGGTTATCCAACTGGCATTTACATGGGTTTTTCAAGATCCGAAGTCTGCTCCTCGTGCTTTAAATGCTGAGTTATCTCCTCGGCCCCTACACATACTTAACAAATGGACTTACATCATTTCTAGGGCTTCATTCAGTTGGAAGAGAAGAGTCACAGTACTACAGTTAGAAAGAAAAATCTCTTGAGTTGGTGGCATTTAAATGTAAGCACTAGACTCAGCTTCCAAAAAAACTAACTGCACATCAGGATTGAAGTGATGTTTAGCTGTACATTTACTAAGTGATAAACACTGTTTTATTGGGGGCTTTAAGTGTGTGGGTTCAAAGGCAGCCTAACATGCATGTGTGAACACAAAAGTAGTTTGTTTACAGCTTGGTTTTATTAAGTAATAGAAACTGGGCATGATAAACTTAGGACTGTATGTACAATTCCTTCTATTGTAATTCTCTCTTCTCTCTCTCTATCCCTCTCCCTCTCCCTCTTCCTCTTTCTGTCTCTGTCTGTCTGTCTGTCTGTCTGTCTCTCTCTCTCTCTCTCTCTCTCTCTCACACACACACACACACACACACAATGTCTCCAACCTTCGTTGGCTTCTTGGCTTCTATAGATAACTCTTCTCATTCTCTCCTCCTCATCCTCCAGAAAGCCTCTCTAGGTGGTAGTCTTTCTTCATTTGGGGGTTAAGCAAACCTTACTGCCTGATTCTGCCCTCTTCCCAATCCTGTCATGACCTCCCACTTACTACTGTATTGCCTTAGTCAGATGAATCCTTACTGCACTGTAACTCCTACAGACAAGTACCATGTCAATATGAGGCACCCCGAGTCCACTCATGTCTGACCACTGACCAATTTCCAGTATGCAGTTTTGGATGGATTATGCTCCCACCCAAGTGACTAGCCATGCTGAGGAATCTGCACTGAAACACTGATAGTAATACAAAAATACTCTGACAAAAAAGAACCCTGAGCTACATTACACCAGGTGTCTGGCAGCTATTGGTGATGAAGTATGAGTTTTGGGACAAATCTCAGAAGTCTATGCTGCATAGCCATACACTTCACCAGGGGCTCCACTACTAATGTATTCCTTATTCATGGAACTGGGCACAGGTAGAGTCTCTGTACTGATGGTGGTGCTTCTTATTTGTATGGAGGCAGCTGAATAGTTCTGAGCTAGGAAGGGGACAAAAATAATATGGTATCTGGCAGAAAGAGGCTGGTGTGCACAGAATTTGCAATAAGCCTAGAGAGATTAGGAAAGTATTAATATATTGGGACAAAATTATCCCTTGAAGACAAATGTATGAAGAATTTTCTTTTACATTCCAATCAAGGAGAACTTGGAGGGGGGCTCCATCCAGATTATTAGAGCAGTGGTAGGTCTAACCCATGGCTGGAGCAATGCATTATGATAAAAATACCTTTCACATTCTAAGAGACTGAACATTTGCTGAACCTGACAACCAGCATTAATAATGTACCTTGGGGTCACTTGAGACTTAAAACTGATATCCTGTTGTAGCCTCAGCCTGTTTCTTTAACATCCCTTGAAGAGAACAATTTAACATCCAGTTTTACTTGACTTAGATTTTCCAATTAACTTTTACAAGTCAGCTAACACGTAGCTATAATCTTAAGATATGTACCCTTAGCCGGACGTGGTGGCGCACACCTTTAATCCCAGCACTCAGGAGGCAGAGGCAGGCAGATTTCTGAGATCGAGGCCGGCCTGGTCTACAAAGTGAGTTCCAGGACAGCCAGGGCTATACAGAGAAACTCTGTCTCGAAAAAACCAAAAAAACAAAAACAAAAACAAAAACAAAAAAAAACAAAAACAAAAACAAAAAGATATGTACTCTTTTGTGCCCTGGTCCATGAGTAATTCATGATTTTTATGTGTAATGATAATTATTTTCTGAGAACAGCAAATGTAGTTTGAAAGCAATCTTATGAAATGAATAACCATAAATGTTGAAAACAATGTATGAATACCACTTGGTAAACAAAGATGTCTACATTACTGTTTGTTGTGCCAGGGTCAGTCGGAGTCAGTGATTTCATCTATTCTAAAATTCTGTCCGACCTTTATAAAGTACCCCCGCACCCCTTCCCCTTTGATATTTTTCTATGCTGTTCAATAAAGGAGAGAACAAAGCCCTTTGTTGAAGATACTCAGACACAGACAGAGGGACAGACATATTCATATGTCAGCATTCATATAGGCAAAGGTTCAACTCATATAACACATAGTCATGGATAACTAAAGATACTGGGATACCTAAGTAGAGAATTCAAATTCAGGCTCACGTGTCATGAAATAACACCAAGGGCGAGTGCTTTGATTTCTTTTCTTAGTGTGAGACTGATGCATTATTGGTGAGTCTGAGTTTATTAAAGTGCTCAAACTGATATGTTTTGGAACCCCACATGAGGAATCTTTAATAAGTTAAATCTATTCAGTCCCAATTTTTTTTTTATAAAATCAGAACATGTGTGAAGAGGTGACGAGTCAGATCTATGTGTTATATGGGAAACTTGGAGCCTAGAGATCTGGACTCTAGTCTAACATTGGCATTTTATTAATTTCTGTGTTCATTTAGCATAGTCATAAAATTTTCATGGCTCATGTTTTTCTCATCTACAGACAAGAGAGGCAAGAGAGGAGATTGTTGGTAATATTTTCATCATGATTATTAAAGCTAATTAAGAGTATATTAAAGAAAAAGTTGGTGTGAAAGACAAATAGTCACATAGGAGAATATTCATTTCTATACTTTAAGTGACAAAAGTGATTTACAAAATGGTTTGTGTTTTGTTAGTCATTGTGTACAAATGCACATATATTGTATATTGTAGGAAACTTCTGTGCATGTTAGCCTAAGACAAATCACTTTCAGTGGTAGCATTAAACATTTTACTCTTGGAGTGGTTTTACAATTTGCAATCTTGTAGTAAAAATACAGAGCTTACATTTTTAAGAGTAAAAATATGTTTCAACATCATTTTCATATGGACATTAAAGTAGTGTATGTACAATGTCAGTCAGCATCTGTGAAAAACTGGCTCTTGCTTCCTACAAAATATATGGATACTCAAGTCTCATCCATATGATAATGTTGTACTTGCATATATCCTTTTTATAAATCATCTCCAGATTATTGATAATTTCTATGGCTATGTGAATGCTATGGAAAAAGTTTATTGCTCAGAGAATAATGATAACAAAAAGCCCATGCATATTCAGTACAGATTTCAAGAAGAGAAAATTTGATTTTATTCTTTGACTATTTCAGACATGGATACAATGAAATTTGGCCATTCCTCTCCATTATCCCGTTTCATCCTCCTCCCTCTCCCACCAAGTAACTTCTTCCCAACATGTCTTTCTTCTCCTTTTGTGTCTTGATGGCAGCATCAATCTTCGGGTACAAGTATGGGAGTTTTGAAGGCATTTTGACAACATTTCCATTTAGCAAACAACATTAGGAAGTTCTGGGGGCATACTTTGTACTTTCAGTGAATTGAATCCACTGTGAATGGAGAACCCGAAGGTATATGATGTAAGATCCTAGCAGACCACCAGCTGCAATCTTCCCTTCCTCGCAGTTACCGTATCTACTGGAGCACAGTAACTAGACCCCCTCTTCCAACTTTCCTCTCCTCTGTGGTGGTTTGAATAAGAATGGTCCCACACAGGATCAAATATTTGCTTACTTAGTCATAGGGAGTGGAATAATTAAGTCTGGTTGGAGACAGTCTGGCCTTGTTGGAGGAAGTATGTTAGTGGGGGTGGGCTTTGAGGTTTCAAAAGCCAAAGCCCAGCACAGTATCTCTCTTCCTGATCCAGATGTAGAACTCTCAGCTACTTCTGCAGCTGTCTCCCTACCATGATAATAATTAACTAAATATTTGAAACTGCAAACAAGCCCAATGAAATGCTTTTGACTTGCCAGGTCACGGTGTCTCTGCACAGCAATGGAACAGTGGCCAAGACACCATCTTGCATGTCTTTGACCTAGCACCCAACTGCAACAGATATTCCCTGGGAACCCACAAGGCACTCTGGCTAGAGAAGCAGATCGGCTAACTGTAGATATTCACCTCTCCTCCTCCAAATCCAGTCCCTAGTCTTATGTCCATCTCTGTAGGAGACTACCTGTCGTGGCCTCTCCTCACTCTCAGGCTTGATGCCCAGGAGACTAAGCAGATCCTGCTGGAACACCCTGCTTGCCTTTCGTCCTCAGCCCCTGCCTTCATGCCCATCCCCATTCCTAAGTGTCAGCTTCCCATACTTAGAAACACGTTTTACTTGGAAACCCTAGCAGCCACACCTGCCAGGATCCCAGAAGAAGTTTCGGCTACATACATGCTTCCCTAAGGTGCCAGACTTTCCTAAGAACCAGGAAGGGAACAGAAACCAAAAACAAATAAGCAAATAAATAAATAAAAATCAACCACTCAGCAAAGACAAAGATAAGACCAGATGTCAGCACCTGGAATTATAATCTTTCTGCCCAGATGCCTAGATGGCAGCATAAATACACAGTAACAGCCAAGCTAATATGTCTCCACTACAGTCCAACAATCCTATCACAGTTAGCCCTGAGTATGGCGACATAGCTCAGGCATAATACAAAGACCTTAAAACAGCCTTTATCACTAAATTGGAGATCCTTAAAGAGGACATTAATAAGTCTCCTAAAGAAATCAAGGACAAACAATTGAAGGAAATTAATAAAGCCATTTAAGACCTGAAAATGGAAACAGAATCAATAAAGAAAATAAAAACCCAAGAAAATCTGGAAATGAGAAGTTTATGAACTTGAACAGGAACCACAGGAGCAAGCTTCACCAATAGAATACGTGAAACAGAAGAGAGAACATGATAAAAGAAAATGGATATATCAGTCAAAAAAAAAATGTTAAATCTAAAACATGCATGGCACAAAATATTCAGAAAATGTAGGACTCTATGAAAAGACCAAATCTAAGCATAGTAGGAAAAAAAATAGAAGAGGATGCACAGGTGGAAGGCACAAGAGATATATTTTTTAATTTTATCTTATTTTTTTACTAATTCAATTTACATGCCACTCACTGCCCACCTCCTGATCGCCCCCTCCTGCAATCCTTACCCCATCCCTCATCCCCTTCTCTTCTGAGCACATGGGGGCTCCCCTGGGTACCCCCTCCCAGCACTTCAAGTCCATTCGAGGCTAGGTGTTTCCTCTCCCACTGAGAGCAGACAAGGAAGCCCAGACACAGGACGCTGTTTCAGAGACACCCCCTGTTCTAGTTATGTGCAGAGAGGCCTAGGTTCCAGCCTGTGTCTATGCTTTGGTTGGTAGTTCAGACTCTGAAAGCCCCAAGTGTCATGAATCAGGATTAATGACAGAGGCAAGAAGGAAGCCTCAGACTTGGAGGTCATGTTATGACAACTTATTTATTCATAAATGGTAGTAAATAGCAAAATGGAATCGGCGTTGTTCACACGCACACACTTCACTAACCTCTGGTCTGGCCTGTTGTCATAGCCTAACTTGATGGCCACATGTCAGGTAAGGTTCATGATGTGTCCTTCTGCTTTTGGGTTCAGCTCTGTCCAAGGTGCCTGCTTGTCTCCTTCGATGGCAGGCATCCAGGTTTATGGACTCAGTCTCTCAGCATCTCTGTGGGATTCTGGGAGCGAGTTGCGGTGGCCAGACTGGGGTATTTAAGCTACACTTAGCCAATCAAAATTAAGGCGATCTCACATTACTTCACCAGGCCATTTACCTTACTTCAACTTTATCATACTCAAATGCATTCAAGGCTTGGTTTCCATGATTACATTCATCCATGGTATTGTTTCTTTGTGTTGTGTACATCTTGTTCCTTATACCCAAGGATCAAGGTTAGTTGACTCTGTTGGTCTTCCTGTGGAGCTCCTATCCCCTTCAGGGCCCACAATCCTGTTCTTCCATAAGAGTTCCCAACCTCCATTCACTGTTTGGCTATGAGTATCTGTATCTGTCTGAGTCAGGTCCTGGGTGGAGCCTCTCAGAGGACAACATGCTCCTGTCTGCAAGCATAACAGAGTACCACAGAAAATATTTTTAACAAAGACATAAAAGAAAATTTCTCTATACTAAAAAAGGAGATGCCTATCAAGGTAGAAGAAGCAAACAGAATACCAAGTAGATTGGACCAGAAAAGAGAGTCCCCTCAGCACATAATAATCAAAATACTAAATGCACAGAACAAAGAATTTGAAAGGCAGCAAGGGAAAAAGAACAAACAACATGTGAAAGCTTCCTTTAAAATTATATCTGACTTCTCAATGGAGACTCTAAAAGTCAGAGGATCCTGAACAGCCTGCAGACTCTAAGAAATCAAATATGCCAGCCTAGACTACTATATCTATCAAAAGTTTCAATCACCGTACTTAGATAAAATAAGATAATCCATGATAAACACCAAATTTAAGCAATATCTTTCTACAAATCCAGCCTTACAGAGGAGCTACAGAAAAACTCCAAAAAAAAAAAAAAATGGTTAACCACACCCAAGAAAACACAAGAAATAAGTAATCCCAGACCAGGAAATAAAAAGAGGTGAAATTTGTGCATATGTTCGTACACACACACACACACACACACACACACACACACACAGGATCTATAAAAATAACTTTTATTCACCTGGAGTAATTGCCATCTCTGAGGCGTACTGTCCAGGTGTGCTAACCTAGGCCTAGTCTTGGAAGCTTCTAGCCTCCATTCAATCTAATATAGGCCTAGAATGTTTCAGCCTCTGAGACTTTCTGCTGAATAATCTCACCCTTTCTTGTTCTTACTGAAGTCTAGCTTGTGCCCTTCCCCCTTGAGTGGGCTGAATCAGACCTTGTTTTGCCAAAGTTGGCTAGCTCACCTAGGGTGGAGTCTTCCAACCTAGGTGAAGTCTATTGTCCTGCCACTACCTGCTGAGCAGTCAGAGCTTGTTTTCCTGATGATATCCTGATGAAGCAATGAGATCCTGGCATAGTGGGGGATGGGTTACCCCCTTTATATTCAGACCTTAGAATTAAAACATTGAGCCTTGATCAGAGAACTTTCTCTCTGCTCCTTATTTCTCTCCCCCTCCTTCCCATCCATCCCCAGCTTTTCTTTCAGGAATCCAGTAACCCATGGCCACTGGTAGCTACACGAGCTAGCTCCTCTCCAAGCTGACTGTTTCAATCTAGCTTCTCTCAGCTTCTCCTAAATTGCTCTGCTTGACCCCAAACTACTCTAGCAATCTGTTCAAATCTTCTGGCTTCTTTTCATTTTCTGGTTTACTCTCCCTTCACCTGTGTCTAGTTTGTCTTCTTTTCAACTTGTCTTTCTAAAACTCTCCAGATAAAACCACCTACTCCTTCTCTCTGCACTACCCCTCAAGTAGTCTCTGTTAGCACCAGGATACTCCAAGCCCCACCTAACCATGTGACCCTTATGTGACCCTTGACCTGTGTTGCCAGGACAATGACCTTCAATCCCACAATCCACTTGGCTCAGTTCCTGCCCTCACTGGTGTGACATCAATTTCTGTATAAAATAGGAAGCCAACCCCTCCTCTCTCTTTCTCTCTCTCTCTCTCTCCTCTTCTCTACACTTCTACCTACTTCTCCGCTCCCCCATTCCCGCAGAATAAACCTCTCCCACATGGAACACCTTGGCCTGGTTTGCTGCTTGGTTTATCCACTCAAAATATAAAATTGGTGCCAAAACCTGGGAATGATTGATTAAGCGGAAAGAACCAGCAGCCACACCAGTGCCTGGTGTGCCTGAGGGGCACTCAGTGGACGCAGTAGCGGGTACCGAACACGACATCCATGGTAAGATTTCCACTGCCTTGAAGCTGCGTGCTCTCTCCATGCACAGTGGCTCAGCTCACAACTTCCCTTTCCCCTCTCTGAGCCAGAACTC
>NC_034592.1:96779175-96803781 GCF_900095145.1 Mus pahari
TAATGGCACCTTAGACCCAGTTGTTTTAAGGGATCTTAATACATACTGCCAGCAAGCTGGTAAATGGGAAGAGGTTACCTATGCAAAATCTTTCATCTATCTTCATTCCAATCCTGCTATGTGTTCTTCCTGCTCTCCAACTCAACTCCTGTTAGCCATGAACCCTGCACAACTCCCACTGGATGATACTACGGTANTGGACCCAGCTTACAAACCACCTCCTTTCTGCCATAGGCTTGCTTCTGCGCCATTTAGAATCCAAACTGCTACCTTGGCTTCCCCCCACCGAGACTCCCCAGGGCCTGTCACCTCCAGCTTTCCCCCTCCTTCTGCACCAACTGCAGGCCCATTCTAAGCATTCTACTTTGGCACCCACCTTCANACCACCTATTACTCACTCTAAGGCCATGACCAAAGCTCCAAGCTCTCCGCCCCTAGAAGAATCTGACCCAGTGACTGTACTTTTCTCTTAAGGAAGGTTGCAGGGGTAGATGGTCTGGTCAGAATGCATGTCCCCTTCTCACTGAGTGAACTCTCTCAGATAGAGAAGAGATTGGGCTCCTATACATCAGCATACCCCCCATACCTTCTTCTCAGAACCTTGTAGAACTGTTTTGAAAACTGACCAAAATACTTGGACATAAAGCAAATCTCAGCAGATACAAGAAACTTGAATTAACTCTCTGGAAACTTATCAGACCACCATAGATTAAAGCTATATTAACAACATAAGCAACAGAACACTTACAAGTTCATGAAAACCGAATAACTCACTACTGAATAAAAAAATGTATCAAGAAATAAAATTAAAGACTTCCTAGAATTGAATTAAAATGAACACACAGCATATCTAAGTATATGGAATACAATGAAGGTGATTCCTGGAGGCAAGTTCATAGCACTAAGTGCCTAATTAAACAATTAGAGAGTTGTCATCCTATTAAAAACACACCTGAAAGCTCTAGAACAAAAACAAGAATTCACACCCCAAAGGAGTAGATGCTAGAAATAACTAGACTTTGGGATAAAATCAATAAAATAGAAATAAAAAAATACAAAGAATCATTGAATCAGAATTTGTCCTCAGATCAGGTGGTTCAACCCTCACCCCACCCCGACACATACTCAGAGACAGCTTGATTCCTAGGAGGTCCATTATACCCAGGTTCACATGTGAGATACTCCCTTCCCAATACCTGACCTAACTGAAACCCCCCATGGGGTCCAGTAGAGGTGGGACCTATCCATCTTGCCAGAGACTCATGGGGCAGATCAAGTGCTCTAGCCCCCCTCCCTTGCCCAACTGGATTGAACAGATATCTACAGGACATCTCACCCTAAAACAAAAAGAATATATCATCTTCTCAGCACCTCATGGTACCGTCTCCAAAACTGACCATATAATCAGACACGGAACAAGCCTCAACAGATACAAGAAGATTGAAATAATCCTGTGCATTCTATCAGATCACCACAGAGTAAGGCTGGTCTTAAATAATAACAAAAACAACAGAAAGTCCACATACTCATGGAAACTGAATAACTCTACTCATTGATAACTTGGTCAGGGAAAAAATAAAGAAAGAAATTAAAAACTTTTTGAAATTTAATGAAGGTGAAGGCACATCATACCCAAACTTATGGGATACAATGAAAGCAGTGCTAAGTGGAAAATTCATAGCACTGAGTGCCTTCATAAAGAAATTGGAGATATCCTATACTAACATCTTAAAGCACATCTGAAAGCTTTAGAAAAAAACAAGTAAACAGACCCAAGAGAAGTAGATAGCAGGAAATAATCAAATTCAGTGCTGAAATCAACAAAGTAGAAACAAAGAGAACTATATAAAGAGTCAGGAAAACCAAGAGCTGGTTCTTTGAGAAAATCAACAAGATAGATAAACCCTTAGCCAAACTAAGTCAAGGGAAAAGGAATAGTATCCAAATCAACAAAATCAGAAATGAAAAGGGAGACATAACTGCAGAAACTGAGGAAATTAAAAAAAATCATTAGATTCTATTACTAACAAAACTGGCAACTATAGATGAAATGGACAATTTTCTAGATGGATACCAAATACCAAAGTTAAATCAGGACTAGATAAACTATCTAAACAGTCCCATAACCCCTAAGGAAATATAAGAAGTCATTAAAAGTCTCCCAACCAAAAAAAGCCCAGGGCCAGACGGTTTTAGTATAGAATTCTATCAGACCTTCAAAGAAGACCTAATATCAATACTTCTCAAACTATTTGACAAAATAGAAACAGAACGAATATTAAGTTGTTCTATGAAGTCACAGTTATGCTGATACCTGTATCACACAAAGATCTAACAATGAAAGAGAACTTTAGACCAGTCTCACTTATGAATATTGAGGCAAAAGTACTCAATAAAATTCTTGCAAACTGAAACCAAGAGTACATCAAAACCATCATTCACCATGGTCAAGTAAGTTTCATCCCATGGATGCAGAGATGGTTCAATATATGAAAATCCATTAATGTAATCCACTATATAAACAAAGTCATGGAAAAAAAATCACATGGTCATCTCATTAGATGCTGAAAAAGTCTTTGACAAAATACAACACTCCTTCATGTTAAAAGACTTGGAAAGATCAGGAATTCAAGGCCTATACCTAAGCATAATAAAAGCAATACACAACAAACCATAGCCAACCTCAAATTAAATGGTGAGAAACTTGAAGCAATCCCACTAAAATCATAGACAAGACAAGGATGCCCATTCTCCTCCTATTTATTCAATATAGTAATTGAAGTTCTAGCTAGAGCAATTAGACAACAAAAGGAGATCAAAGGGATACAAGTTGGAAAGGAAGAATTCAAGGTATCACTATTTGCAAATGATATGATAATATACATAAACTAACCAAAAAATTCTACCAGAAATTTCAGCAAAGTGGCTGAATATAAAATTAACTCAAGCAAATCAATAGCCTTCCTCTATACAAAGGATAAAAGGGCTAAGAAAGAAATTAGGGAAATAACACCTTTTTGTTTGTTTGTTTGTGTTTGTTTTTGTTTTTGTTTTTGTTTTTGTTTTTTTTGAGACAGGGTTTCTCTGTATAGCCCTGGCTGTCCTGGAACTCACTCTGTAGACCAGGCTGGCCTCNAACTCAGAAATCCGCCTGCCTCTGCCTCCCAAGTAACAATAGTCACCAATAATATAAAATATCTTGGTATAATTCTATCCAAGCAAGTGAAAGTGTGACAAGAACTTCAAGTCTCTCAAGAAAGAAATCCAAGAAGACTTCAGAAGATGGAAAGATCTCCCATGCTCATGGATCAGTAGGACTGACATAGTAAAAATGTCTATTTTACCAAAATCAATCTACATATTCAATGCAATTCCCATCAAATTACAACTCATTTCTTCACAGAGATAGAAAAAGCAACTCTCAACTTCACCAGAAATAAGAAAAACTCAGAATAGCCAAAAAAAAATTCTCAACAATAAAAGAACTTCTGGGGGAATCACAATCCCTGCCCTCAAGCTGTACTACAGAGCACTAGTGATTAAAAACAAAACAAACAAACAAAAAAAAACTGTATGGTATTGGTACAGAGACAGACAGGTAGATCAGTGGAATAGANNTGAAGACCCAGAAATAAACCCACACACCTATAATCACTTGATCTTTGACAAAGAATCCAAAATTTTACAGTGGAAAAAAAGAAAGCATTTTCAACACATGGTGTTGGTCTAACTGGAGGTCTGTATGTAGAAGAATTCAAATTGATCCATACTTATCTCCTTGTACAAAGCTCAAGTCCAAGTGGATCGAGGACCTCCACATAAAACCAGATACACTGAATCTAATAGAAGAGAAAGTGGGAAAGAACCTGGAACAGTTGGATATATTGTTTGAGAAAAGAATCTATTTTCAATAAAAGAGAAAATAATAAAAATTAATAAATAGAACCTCATCAAACTGAAAGGCTTCTGTATTGCAAATGATATGTTTATGAGAAAAATATTTTGAGTAAAAGAAAAAGTACAAATATAATGTCAGTAATTTCATTGTGTTGTAAGCACTGCATATAGTTCTGTCCCCAGTGAGTTTAGAGGCCAGCCCTACACAGTCCATCCTTTAGAAACTACTCCTGAGCAGAGATACTCCCCCCTTACCACCACCCCAGAGCTAATCTTTGTTATGCTCATTTGGACATAGATTCCACATCTGCCCAGTGTTTGCATCTCAGACACTTAAATACTCAACCAATGGCATGACAATTGATCCTTTCCCCACAGCTTCAGTGAGGATGGTAAGGAAATACAAAAGCCTGGGAAAAGGCAACTGAAAATAGGCAATATCCATGTAGTGAGAATCCAGAGAAGGAGACCATCGATCCACGGACCTGAAGAGCATCAAATGCCAAATGGAAGATCATCTCTCAAGGTCACACACTTTGGTTTTTATTTATTTTATTTTTTTATTTTTCTTTAAAATGATGAGTGAAGATGAGTGGTAGGGAGAGGTGAGGTACCAAAAGAAAAAAGTGGTTGTGTGCTAACACAGCTTATGTTCTGGATCTACCACTTCTCCTTCTTCCCCTACTCCACACTGGGATATCCCCTATGAATTTCAGGTGCACTAGTTCCTTCTGCACTGTAAATACTTATGATGCTACTCCCTTAAAAAGCTGTAGAACCTGTTGGGAAGTCGTCACAACAGTCTGAGCACAGATCTACAATGTACCCAAGACTTCAAAGAATGGCAAAGAAGAAATTAATCATCTATCACTACAGTTTAAAAAAAGTAGATGTTATTGCCGATGTCATATACCACTTTTATTGAAGAAATTTTGTCTTCTAAAATTCCAGTCCCCTTATCAACACATGGCTAAGAGTAGATTGACGACAGAGTTTTGTGAATGAGACCAGGAACACCTGAAGGCTCTTTGAAAACATGGATAAATTGGTATCACTTCCTTAGTACATTATATTTTCATGTGACTTCTAGAATTTCAGCAGCAATCGACTAATCAGAGTTAAAGCTACAACAGTGACACCCAGGAAGATGGATCTAAATCAGAGCGTTAGCCTTGCTGAGCCACCATCCACACCCTTGAAGCCTCTAGTGTTGTAGTGATGGAAGTTGGTTCCTTTCATTATTATGTGAAGAGGAGGAAGAGGTAGAGTCAGACTCTCCAAGGACAAGGGGAACAACGCCAGGACATCATCTAAAAGAACAGAGAATGATCTCTGTCCACAGACAGAGCTGGGATTAGTGAGATAGACTGTATCTACCCACCTAGCCCCTTACCTTCCTACCTGCAGTTTATGGTCAAAGCCAAACTGAAAGAACTGTCTGTAGGGCTGCAGGCATGTTGACTCAGCCAATGCACCAGAGGTACAAATAACTCAGACTATATACCCAAACATACCAACATGTAGTGAATTTTCTAAAAAACCTCCAGTCTTACTAACTACCAGGGAAACTTGCTAATTAGCTTCCTAATTAATTAATGTTTCTGCCTCTTAGGATTTAACCAATCTCCTTTTAGTTAAGTAATCAGATAATACATCATTCAATTTCTTTTGGGGACCAGTATAAGCGGTGCAGTTTAGTTCATTGAGTCTCTTTGCATAAATTCTCAAACTTCCAGGGTGTTGACCTGCTCTCTTTCCTTTCTAATGGATGTAGGAGGCATCATGTAGTGGTCCTACTGTGAGCATCTTCTGGGGGCTTCCTGGTCTCTATGATGGGTTTTTCTCTAGTGGCTATTGCTATGTCATGGCCAATTCCCTATTGTCCTCTTGTATCAAGCTTGGGAATTTATCCATGAAGTCAAGGTCACAGCCACCAGAACCTTTATAAAGATTCTTCCTTGGAGGCTCTTCATCTTGCTGATGCCTTAGCTCTCTCAGCACTTCTCATCTCTTCAGCATGGTGCATGGGTGTCTGTTCAGGCAAGATACTCCCAAGAACAATGGAAGAACACTACTCCACGATGACCTGTCCCTCCAGATTCCAATGCTGTTGCTCTCTCTGACCTTGACAGGCATGGAACAAAGAGAGAGCCAGTGTTACCAGAAAGCCTGTAGCATCCTTCATCTTTCCCACAGATGCAGTTCAGAGACCCAGGTCTGTAGTGCCTTAGCACTTCCTATGTTCCCATTCATTGAAAGCAGAGGCTCCAGAAGGATAGAAGATGAAAACCCTACCTTATGGAACTTATCTCTCATTCCCCACTGCTTGAATAACTGAAGATGTTGAAAAGATCAGACTTACCATCTCTCTATTTTTTAAGAGGCCTATCTCAACTCTTAAAGGTCAGAACTACCAGGATTTGAGCTGCTGAAGAAGGCAGCTTTGAAAGTTAGGAATTCTAACACTGCCCCCATAAAGATTGTCTAAGACTTTTGAACTTACTAAATAGATTAAAAGCCTTTTTCTATGCAGTATAATGTTACCCTGAATGCTTACAAGGCCACTGACTATAAAGAAAATGGCAAAGAGTTAGTTGTATCTTTCTATAATACATTTATATCCTAGGTAGCACTATATAACTGTGCATTTATATATAAGTTATGTGTATTACAAAAACAGTGTTGTACGAGTAGTCAGAAAGATAATAGGGAATGAATGGAACCATGGGTTTTGGCACTAGCTATCCAGTAAGACAGGGAAATTGCCTATCATCTCCTGTCATCACAAACCTGTTGCTAAAATAAGACCTGCAGGTCATCTTCTCTTTTGCATCAGCATGGCCCCTTCCTCAGTGATTTAATGAACAATCATAATTCATCTCACAGCTTTCTCTCTCCACTGCTATATTGGTGAATTACATTTAAAATGCTCTAAGATAATCTCTGAATGAATACTAGATGAACAGAGGTCTGTAACCCTATCTAATTAAACTTTTCTTTTTCCCGGCATGGTTTCAATAAAACATCTGATCTTCTGAAATAACTCCAATAATCGGTTACAGTTGCTAACTAATATTCAGACCAGTCCTCAGCATCAGATGAGCAGCAGAGCCTGTGTCCTCTGCGGGACATGCGAGGGCAAGCACAGTAGCCAGACTGAGATTGGACTTGGAATGAGGTGGCTTGGAGGGTAGATTGTTCTCAGTCGGAATCTGAAAAATTCAGATTTTCATTACCTTAAGGCAAATATAGAAAGCTAATAATTAATTTCTAATGAAGAAAATACTATCAGGAGGAAGGTCACTTCTACTCACTGAGTGTACATGTCACTGAAGATGATTGTCACGCTATGCTAAATTATCGTTACAAAATTGCTTATTGAGCATGCTGCGACAACAAAGGGAACTGGGTTCATCATAATGTGAGCTGATGCTGAACTGAACACATTTTAGCCCCTTTCTACACATCTAGGAGATCCACAGCCAAGGGTCCTGTGTCTAGAGCAGGGCATTTTTGAAGGACTAAGAGTTAGACAGACGGCTGGAAGACATGGATAGGAAAAGTGACCCCAAGTGGATAATGAAGATGAAGATGAAGATGAAGATGAAGATGAAGCTTCTTCGTTATCCTCTTGATCTGAGACAAAAACCTGAAGGCTGTTTCACCCACCAGTGCAACTCCCTTCTGGCTGACCATTCCAAGCTGTTCAGGTATGTTTAAGGCTGCAAATCCTATTTGCCTAAAGCTGTGGGCCTACAAGATCCATTTCTCTCTCTCTCTCTCTTTCTCTCTCTCTCTCTCTCTCTCTCTCTCTCTCTCTCTCTCTCTTCCCCCTCCCCTTCCCCTTCCTGTCCCTCTCTCTCCCTCTCTGTATGTGTATACAAGTATGTGTTTCTTCACCTGTAATCATGCTTGTTACCTGTTGCAATCCTCTATGCCTGAATTTTTCTGTTAATTATTTAATTGGCAGAGACACTACCCCCCACCCCTCACCTCCTAACCCCCCCTCCCCTCCTCCCCAGGTCCCTAGATGCTAACACTTTCTCTTCCCATTGTTTTGGAGAAACACAACTGGTATAAGAATCCATGAATCTACATTTTTATTTCCTTTTATTATATTAAGAAACTTCTTAAAAGTTTTTTTGACTACTTGTTTATTGAAACAGAAAGTTCAGGAAAGCACAAATATTCAAAATACAAATATGCCCCCTTGAGACACCAACCAATCCCAGAGATTCTTCCATACTCTTCTCATTTGATCACTATTGTTCTGGTCTTCTTTTAGTCCAGCTTCCTGAGCCTCCATCTCTAGCCAAGGAACATGCCAATAACTGAGAACAAGGTAGAGGTGCTCAGAGAGCACATAGTTCAGTCCCTTCTGTGAGAGAATAAGCTGCTCTGAGCATGGTGGAGCACTTTGAACAGCCACCAGTATGGTGGTACACAGGACATAACGGCAGCTATTCTGAGAGTGTGCTTTGCTTATATTCCCCTTAAAAAAATGAAATTTCAACACAGATTTCATGCTTTAGAAGAATTAATATATACATTTTTTTTCTTCCAAAAAGTTATCTACAGATTTAAGGTACTTCCTATCAAAATTCCAGTGACTTCAGAGACTTAGGAAAAATAATCCTAAATATTTTTTAGGAAACTAAAGGTAAGAGTAACCAGAATAATCTGCACATGAGGAAAAACTGCAGGCATCATTCTTCCTAATTTAAATATATTATAAAGTCAGGGTAGCCAAAGAGTATGTTTTTTGTGGAAAGCAAATGTACCAACTCAAGGAAACAATATAGAGAGCCCCTAAATAAATCCATGTACATGCAGTCCCATTGCTGTGAGAATTCCTTCCCTGGAGAGATGTAAACAGTGTCTCACTTCTCATTATAAAAGTCCAAGGATAAACAGAAGCATGCATTTAAAGTCCAGCCTGGGGAACTATAAGTTCTCTGAGCTTACTCAAAGAATGTGGATGAAGGACTGCTTCTAGGAGCATAGGCAACCCCAAAGTAGCTATTCACGGAATGTCTTCACCCAGTCATGTACGAAGAGGGTCCTACTTAACCCTACCCCATCTATACACGTTAGCATTTCATGTAACCCTGAGACCACATGAATTTAGTGTGCAACTGCACATAGATATGACTTGTTAAACTGATATCTCAGGTGAATCCAATGGCCTTCCCTACTCCACTTTCTATGACAGAATAGCAACGGCGATCAGGCCAAATCTGGATATCTTCTTGTACACAGGCATAACTAATCTGATTAAGACAGAGATCGGTTTGTTCAGAAATATTTCTGTACAATACCAGTCATCCTTGATAAAGTAAATTAAAATCTAAAAATAGGCTGCATCCTCTCTTAGCTGATTGGAAAGAACTCAGTTCTTTCTACATCCAACAGATCATTAGTTTTGTTTTTATTTCTTTTTTTAAATGTACATGCTAAGCGTGTATGTATGAGTGTGTGCATGTGTGTATGCATGTTTGCATAGATGAGTGGGTGGGTAGGTAGTTGTTAATGTGTAGGTGAATACGTGAAGTTGCTGTTAAGAACCTTTGTAGGACATTCTTCTGCCATACCCAGTGAAGCAAGTCTTTCAATCAAATCCATAGCTCTTCCATATGGCTAGTCTACCTAGCCCTCAACAAATCATTTCTGAGCTCTCTATCTCTTACTATAAATCTGGTTTGACTTCTCACAACTAGCATACTCTGTTTCTAACTCAAGAACTGTTTGATGCCTTGAAGCATCAAAAGATCTCTTAAAGACTGGGAACTTTCATAAAAGATGAAATTGACTATTTTAAACATGTTGGAGAACTAGGATATTTAACATTTTGGTTCTTCAAGTTGGTTAAGTTTGCATAAACCACTTCTCTAACTCTAGTAAGTGGATTGTTGTATATTTCAGTGTGACAATAAAGTACCTACCTTATTGTCACCATTCATTACTGTTAGTCCCACTATTTTAGTCCCAATTTTACCTTGACATGTTAATAAATATGGTGACAACTATTGATTGTGTGTGCACTCAGTATGGTTCCAGATTAATTCAATCAAAAATATGATAACTATGCATATCTTCAAAAATCTAAATTAAAATCATTTCCTGCCACTGTTCTCATTTCAAGTAGCAATTAACCTTGGAATCTGTCTTTATCAGGAAAGGAAATTCCCCGATTTTCTTGTTTATAGAGAAGTCAGGAAGGACCATGCTAAGTGCTTAAAGCAGCCTTACTAAAATCTGACACAGTAGAGAGCCTCAAATTATCTAGTCCTGAGGAGTGGACCTAAAGCTATTTAGCACAGCTTGGAAAGGCTTTATCTCCTCATTTTTGCATAAAGATAAAAAGGCAGAAGTTTTTCTTGTAAGGCTTCCACTTGAACCTGATGGGCTCCTGGAAAATAATGTTCTTGTACATTCACGGAGGAAGAAAAGGCGAAAAGGCGCCTTCCTATCTACCTGTGGCTGTTTTCTGGACTCCAAGTTAAGTTGGAAACAAGAGGAAAATACCACTGGGAGTTAGGTAACCTCATTTACATCTATGTACAGTAGAAACAGATTTATTTTAATATATAGAAACCCCATCAGTTTTTTAGTTTTTGTTTTTGTGTTTTTTTTAGGTCTTTCGAGACAGGGTTTCTCTGTGTAGCCCTGGCTGTCCTGGAACTCACTTTGTAGACCAGGCTGGCCTCGAACTCAGAAATCCGCCTGCCTCTGCCTCCTGAGTGCTGAGATTAAAGGCATGCGCCACCACGCCCGGCTCCCATCAGTTTTTTAAAAGGAGAGAGAACTCACATCTCGCACGCGCCTGCCTCAGTTTTATTTAATCCATGATATTGCTATTTGTGATCAATGCAATATAATAGAATGATTGACACAATTATATTGACTAAATAAAACTAAGGCAGCTTTATAACACTGAAATGCTTTATTTTTGGATTTAGTTGAAGGAATTATGATCATATTCATCCAACCAATATCTATTCACTGTCTCTGAGTCTCTGTCACCAAAGCAATAGTGACAACAGTATTCAGCAAAGTGGAAAGTTGATCAGGTGCAGAGCCTGGTGAAGAACATAGCATTCACAACCAAAACCACTGAAGGAACACCCAGCGCTGTTACCAGCATCTGGGATCAGCTGGTAAAGGTTGATGGTCTCAGCATCTGTGACCCCACTTCTCAAAGAACCACATGGAGCTGAGAACAGAATTCCTAATTGGGCCATTGAGTGACTTACAGGTAGTGAGACCAGCATGTGTAACTAAACTTAAAAAAAAGAGTAAAAGAGATAGATATCTGGGTGCTTTGGGAAAGACACCTGGAGAGCTGAGCTTGGAATCTGGTAGCTAATCAGACTGTATTCAGACTCCTTACCCCAGTCCACCTTTCTCTCCTTATATTTATTTCTCCTTTCCTGAGTACCCAAAGCCAACTCAGTAGACTGGGCCTGTTCTGCTCTGCTGTCATTCTCTCTCCTCTTTTTACAAAAGCTGTGTGTGACAAATTTACAATCAACATTATAATAAATGAAGAAAACCTAAAAGCAAATTTACTATAATCAGAAATAAGACTAGAGTGTCCATTTTCTACACTCTTGTTCAACAGAGGGCTTGAAGTCATATCAATAAAAAGAAGATAAAAGAATAAAAATAAAAGGGATATAAATAGGAAAGGAAGGAGTCATAATATCCTTATTTGCAGGTGGTATGATTCTATATACTAGTAGCCCTATAGACTCTACCAGAAAACTCTTAGATCTGAAAGAATGCATTCAGTAACGTGGCAGGATACAAAGCTGACACACACACATAAAAGCTTCTATGTACCAATAGAAAACATTCCACTTGCAGTTGCCTCAAAAGAAGTGCCTGGTCAGGACAGCCAATGGCACTGAATGCAAAGACTGGGGGCTGCTCAAAGTTCTGATAATAGGTGAGTGTCAAGTACTCAGACCGAAAATAGACATTTGTACCTCCTTTTCCAAGACTCAGAAACATCATGAAAGAGGAAGCAGGAAGAAAGTAAGAACTGAAAGAAAGGCTTTGGAATGTTACCTTCGGCAAGCGCGGTCTTAGCAGCTTGGGTTTCCTTCCCTGGGCCTTATAAGACTGGGCTTGAAAACACTCAGCCCTGAGCTGGAAGGGGCTCATGGCTTCTCCCCAAGGAACTCTTGGCCACTGATATCATTATCTGCAGTTTTAAGACCACCAAGCTCGGTTGTGTAGTTCCAAACCCATAAACACATAGATGTGTGTTAAAAGCAGTAGTCACAATACAAAAGAAAATGTCATGAATGTCAGAAAGCAACCTTTAGGGAAGTGGGGGGAGATGACATGTGTGTAGGGGAGATAAGAGAAGGTATTGTGCGAGAATCATCAGAGTATATATTATAAGTACGAACGAACTCATTAAAGGACATGTTTAACCAATAAAAAGGGATATTAAAGCCTATCTGAAGAAGTGATAGCATTCTGTGTTGAAAAATTTAAAACACCAAAGAAAACAATGGTAAGTGAAAAGACCTCCAATGTTAATGTTTGGAAAAATTAATATTGTAAAAATTGCTAAACTAAGAAAAGCAATCTATAGATTCAATGCAATATCCATCAAAATTTCAATTTTATCTTCACATAAACATAAAAAAATCTTAAAACTAATATGAAATGCAATAGGTCTCATCCAAAGCAATCCAAAGTACACACACACACACACACACACACACACACACACACACACACAGAAACACACACAATTCTGGAGATAATTTCCCCATACCTGATTTCAAGTCAAACTATATAGCCATGATAACAAAAACAGCCATGGTACAGGTACAAAAATGTACATGCAGGTCAATCAAACGAAATCAGACCTAGATCTAAAGTGACACAGCTAAAGCCATCTGATTCTCTACTAAGATGCCCAAACTGTTGGAGAAAAGGTAGCAGCCACAAATGAGGCTGGGAAAGCCGGACATTTGAATATAGAAAATTAATCTAGATCCCTATCTACAGGGACAAAAATCAACTGCTAGTGGATCAAAAGACCTTAATATAAGATCCGAAACTCCAAAACTATTAGAAAACAAGTTAGGAAAAGACAAGGTACACGCAGAGGCAAGGACTTTCTACATAGGACTCTGCTCACTGGAGAAATCATGCCGACTGTCAACAAATGGGATCTCATGGAATAAGAACTTCCATACAGAAAGTTAATGAGTGAAGAAAGAGCCTACAGAATGGGAGAAAATTACTTCTTACTACTTGTGTAACAGAAGACTAATACATAAAATATGTGATGAAGTGCAAAATATAAAAAAAAAGGAAATAAAAACAATTCAACCCATCAATGAACTCATGAAGTAACACACCGTTCTTAAATTATGAGTTACAAATAGGAAATTAACATGAAAAAAGGTGTTTAACCTTACTAGCCACCACATAATTACAAGTTAAAACTACATGGGGAACCTGTCTCACCTTGAAATAGCAGCCATTAGGAACACAAATGACCAGTTATTTTGATTGGTCATTCCCTCAGTCTCTACTCCATCCTTCATTCCTACATTTCTTGTAGACAGGATAAATTTGGGGTTGAAGTTTAGTGGGTGGGTTGGTGTCTCTATGACTCCGCTGGGATTCCTGCCTGGCTACATGAGGTGGCCTCATCAGGTTCCATGTCCCCAATGCTGTGAGTCACAGCTAAGGTCATCCCCATTGATTTTTGGATGCCTCCCTTAATCCAGGTCTCAGTCTCCTCCTGGAGATGCCCCCATCTCCTGATCCCCATCAGTTGCAGATTTCCATTCATTTTCTTGGTCATCTGACCATCCCTTCTGTCCTTACCTGAACCTGAACCCCCATCTCCCTCCCCACTCCCTTTCCTTCCCTCCATCTGCCTCTTATGACTATTTTATTCTCCCTTCTAAATGAGTTTCAAGCTTCCTCGCTTGGACCTTCCTTCTTGTTTAGCTTCTGCGATTCTGTGGAATATAGCATAGTACCTGTATTTTATGGCTAAGATAAGTGATTACATACCAAGCATGTCCTTTTGGGACTGAGTTATGTCACTCATAATGATATTCTCAAGTTCCATCCATTTGCCTGTAAAATTCATGGTGTCTTTTTTTTTTAATAACTGAATAATACTCCATTGTGTAGATGTACCACATTTTCTTTTTCTTTTCTTCAGTTGAGAAACATCTAGGTTGTTTCCAGTTTCTGGCTATCATGAATAAAGCTGCTATGAACATAACTGAACAAGTGTTTTGTGGGAATGTTGGAACATCTTTTGAGTATATGCCCAGAAGTAACATAGCTGTGTTTTGAGGTAGAGAGAATGGCCAAGCTATAACCAGCCTAACTTGAGACCTGCCCCGACCCGCGGGACACTTTATTCCATGGTCCTTGAAGGGGATCACAAACCTAGAGAGAAATGGGAATAAAGAAAGAGAAGTAGACCATGCATGTTTGTCATAGTCTCTTTTACTAAGGGGAGATGCTCAGGTTATATACAATTTGGAGAGGGGTGATCAAAGGTATACAGTGAGAGAAGTAATTGGGAAGAGTTATTTGCAAGTCTAATACATTTAGTGATTCATCTAGGGTCCTTGGCGCCACTGCCCTGGAACATAGGGCGGCTTATCTAAGAGCCTATCTTGGGGTTCGGATCCTCCTGACAGTTCAAGGTAGCTCTGGGCAGCTCTGGAATGTGAGAAGACTCCTTCAGTCCTTGATGTCTGTTTAGGTCTTGCTGGTTCCCAGGAGTCACCTTGCAGAGGGGGAGGGGGAAGGGCTCTTGACAAAGAACTATGTGGCTCTTAGCTACATACTGTGAAAACACCTGGGCTGCGGGGATGCCCTGGGTGTAAGATGCCTGGGTTTTCTCAACCTGGTCCCTGACAGAGACCCATTCCATTGGTATTCCCTAACACTATTAATGATACTCTGTTATGCTCACAGACAGGAGCTTGTCCTCTGAGAGGCTCCACCCAGCAGCTGACTCAGACAGGTGCAGACAGATATAGACATCTACAGCCAAACCGTGCTTGGAGCTGGGGTACACTTATGGAAGAATAGAACAGATTGAGGGTCTCAAAGGGATAGGAACGCCACAGGAAGATCAACAGAGTCAACTCACCTGAACCCTTGAGGCTCCCAGAGTCTGGACCACTAAGCAAAGAACAAATTGCTGGGCCCAGACCTCTCCTCCATTCACACGTAGCAGAGTGCAGCTTGGTCTTCATGTGGGTCCTGAACAACTGGAGAGGTGGCTATCCCAAAAGGTGTTTCCTGTACATGGAATATGTTTCTTTAGCTAGGCTGCCCTATGTGGTCTCAGTGGGAGAGGAGGCACCTAGCCTTGAAGAGACTTAAAGTGCCATGGTTGGGGGGGGGATACCCAGGGGACCCCTACCTGCTCAGAGGAGGAGTGAAGGGGGAATGGAAGAAGGATTGTGGGAAGGGGCAACTGGGAGGGGGACAGTGAGCAGGATGTAAAGTGAATAAAAAAATTAAATTAAAAAAAAACACACAAATGACAGTAAATCTGATGGAGATGTGGACAGAAGGAAAACCATGTAGCTGGTGGAAATGAAAACAAGAGAAGCCACTGTGGAAATTAGTGTGGAGTTTTCTCAGTGAGCTAAAATAAATCTGTCACATGACCTCAGTACACTATTCCTACATATTTACCTGAAAGAGTCCAAGGGAATGTAGCACCGAGAGACTTGCACATCAGTGTTTATTGCAGTACTATGGTACTATTCACCAACATTAAGTAACTGAACCAACCTGTCTTAGAGTTTCTATTCCTGGACTAAACATTATGACCAAGAAGCAAGTTGGGGAGGAAAGGATTTATTCAGCTTACAGTTCTACATTGCTGTTCATCACCAAAGGAAACCAGGACTGGAACTCAACCAAATCAGGATACAGGAGCTGATGCAGAGGCCATATAGAGGGATGTTACTTACTGGCTTGCTTTCCCTGGCTTGCTCAACTTGCTTTCTTATAGAAACCAAGACTACCAGCCCAGAGATTGTACCGCCCACAAGGGGCCCTTGCATACTAGAAGCCCTACAGACTCTACACACAAAACCAGCCAGTACACAAGTCATCTGTCTAACCCCAGAGGAACAGACAGAGAAAACGTGATACAGACACTATGGGAATTTTTTCATCATCAAAGATGAACCAATTTATGTCATTTGCAGAAGAATGAATGCAACTGGAAAGAATCATATTAAACTTATTAATCATTCTCAAAAAGCCAAACACCATATTTTCTCTCATTCGTGGTTTCTAGATTTTTATATAAAAATAGGAAGTTATGTTTATATCTGACATGAAAGTAGAAGGAAGTGCTGGGGAGATGTTTCAGTCAGTAACATGTTTCCCACGTAAGCACAAGGATCTAAGTTCTATTCTCAGCACCTACCAAAGTTTTCACTTTTGGTTATTGGATATTTGAGGAGTTTTAATCAGTTTGAAAATATTGGGAGGAATCTATTTGAGTAACAGTAATATAACAGGATAAAGATAATTCTATCAATATTGCCGATTTTTGAGAAAGTAGACACTGATGTTACTAAATTCAATTGGTTTCTTAGCCAAAATAATCTTTGCCCATTTGTCTAATATCATCATCGAGATTATGGTTTTCCAGCACTGTGATGAACTGAGTTTTATGAGAAGCCAGAATATTGCTTTGAGACTTAATTTCTTTTAAATATAGGAAGAGCAAGTTTAAAACAAGCAGAGGAGCATCTTTCCTTATTTATCTGAATGAGGTTGCATTAAAATTATTTCCCTTTTATAATGAGGCTTTATAAATGATAATTTACCTAACTTTTTGTTTTTCATTTCTATGGAAAGCCTCTCATCCCTGTTCTGGTTTCTCTCCTAACAAGTGAAAATGGAAATGAATATCCATTAATTAAATTCTCTAATAAGATTCTGTAGCTATTGGCTGCAAGCTCTAGGGAAACCATGAGCTCCTAATTACAGCTTATCAATTGCAATTAACTCTTCAAACTATTCCTGAGATGTACTTGAGGGAAAGAAAGAGTTGCTAATAAAATTTACAACAGATTGAGAGCTCTTTCTGTGGCAATTAAGGGCCACTATCAATGATTGGGGGCAAAGCCCGATCTGCATTTGGTAAATCTATCAGATGATTGCGTTTATTTCCCAGGATTTGGGCTTTGAGCACTTGCAGTGATATTGGACATAATAGTGGTGACTGCCTTTGTCTATTTTAGGTTGACATTATGAAAGTAGCTGCTAAATTTTTTGAATTTTGAGCCCTGGTCTCAATGGTTTTGAGTAGCCTGGAAGACTGTTGCTAAAATCTAAGAAGCAGGACAACCACAAGTTGATGAATATGGCACAAATGTCATGTTTAGCATCAAGTGTAAGGGCCATGAATGGAATAACAACCTTTTCAGCATGCGTCCTTCAAGTGTGACTTCTGTTTTCTGTTGATAACATATGTTTTCTGTGACCCATATGTGCCTCCTTCCTCTATGAAACCCTCAAATAGAATGCTTGATTGGAAATGTCTTGAGCACCTCATTCCTAGCTTCTTGTCTCTTGCTCATGTGACATTAAAATGCATTAGATACATTAGATACATCTTGGCGACCTCAAGCTATGTAGCAAGAAATTACACCCAAGATTAGAAAACTGAAGATAAACACAACCACCAGCAGACAGATCCACAGCTTGGGTGGGGCTCAGTGAAACACCAGTCTCTTCCCCACAAAACTATCTGGCTGGAGATCAGAGGACTCAGTTTCTACTTTTCTTGTGTGACTATAAGATCAGTGTTGGCTATTGCAGCAATACTTGGTGAGACCTAGGGCTTGATGGCTTTTTTCTTTTCCTTGATCTGGGCTTGCTCAAAGGAAAAGTTCCAGGAGAATGAGACTGAAGCTGCTAGCTATTCTGATCTAGTCCCCCAAACTACAGGTGGTCTGTATTGTTATGTATAAAAGCAGCATGAGCAAGCCACAGAAAGCAGAATTCCTCCATGGCCTCTGCTTCAGTTTCTGACTCCAGTTGGCTTCAGAAGTCCCCTATCCTGGTTTCCCTTCCTGAAGAACTACACTCAAAGTAGAAATAAACCCTTTCCTCTCCAAGTTACTTTCCCTAGATAAGATCTCTCTCTCTCTCTCTCTCTCTCTCTCTCTCTCTCTGTGTGTATGTGTGTGTGTGTGTGTTTGTGTGTGTGTGTCTTTCTCTCTCCTCCCTCCCTTCTGTCATCATTGCTCTCTCTCTCCTTGCTTCTCTTTGTCTTAAGAAAAAATTATCTATAAACCATCTATTACATGCCAGGAGGAATATTCTGTGTGACAGCTCACTTATAGTGTTCAAAACTATCATTGTCTATAAAAGACAAAAGAAGGCAAAGCTAATGCATACGAAAAGGAGTCTAAAGTCATGGCAACTAAATGTAAGAGACTTATGGATATAGGAGAAATACTACAAAACCACACTGTTCAATGAGCAAAATTCAAACACTATACAAATAAGCATTATGCAAATCAATGTTCAATTTGAAAGTGTTAATTTGATTATTTTCGAATCTCAGCATGATTGACAGCAAAGCAATCATGAGAGTCTGATGCCCTCTTATGATTTCTGTGTTCACTGTACACTTGTGATCCACAGACATCCTTGCATGCAAAACACCCATGCACAAAAAAATAAACTAAATCAAACTATTAAAATAAGAGACAACACTTAGGCCAGCAAGATGGCTCAGCAAGTACGGGTGCTTACAGATAAGCATGATGGCATGGATTTGACCTCCTGAATGTGCATGGGAGAGGGAGAAAATTGACTCCCATAAGTTGTTCTCTGACCTCCATATGCACACTTGGCAAGCACAAGCATTCATATACACACACACTAAATAAATACGATGTAGTATTAAACTGACTCTTCGTGTTATATTATTAAACACATAAATCAGTGCATCCTCAACTGTCATCTTGGAAAATGCTGTTTACAGTGGACCGTGATGATCACGATGGCTCAGGACTAGCCAAGGAGAGGGAAAGAGAAACTCAAGCATGCTTAACTCCAAGGAGACATATAGACCACACCCTCCCTCCCCAGTCTTGGGATCATCACAGAGGACAAAGGCAAAGGCGGATAAAACTACACAGAAACATTATCTTGGGGACACAGCAGGCAGCTGCATAGATGAAGTCATGTATGAAACCTGTGCAAACCCAAGCCAGACAGAATGCCTGCACGGAGAGGGAAACTGGATCTCCAATCCCATTCTTAGTTGTGGAGCAAATGTACCACATTTCCTTATCCATTCTTCTGTTGAGAGACATATAGGTTGTTTTCGGTTTCTGGCTACTGCTATGAGCATAGTTGAGCAAATGTCCTTGTGGTAGGATAGAACATCCTTTGGGTACACGGCCAGGAGTAGTATAGCTGGGGCTTGAGGTAGATCAGTTTCTAATTTCCTGAGAAACTGCCATACTGATTTAAAGGATATGGATTTTTTTTTTTTGCATGAAGTCTTTTCTTACATTTCCATTCAGACAACATAAATGTTAACTAAAATTTTTTTCAGTTTGACTATTGCTCCAGGGAAACTCTCTTATAATACAGAAATTTTCATTTAATTCTATTAGTTTTGATGGACAGTTTATTCTTAATGTTATGCAAAGCTATACAAAGTACAAAAAAAATTAGATCTCTTCTAAAACACAAAATATTCCTTTCACATATTTACATAGGAAACAGGAAACACAAGATCTTTTGAAACATGTATTAAGTTTATATTCTTAATCATTTTTCAGGTACATAATCTAACAATTGAAAATTACCTCCTTACACTCAGAAGGCAGAGTTAATTCCTAACACCACAATGATTTGCCTCCTCATGTGCAATATTTGTAGAGAACCAAAATAGCTCAACAGCACAAACCCCCTGACTTTGGGGGTTTCAAATGTAAAGGTTAAAGCTACATTCTGGATACATACAAATTAGCACGGTGCTCCATTACTGCCTAGCTCCTGGAGCAAACCGGGAATAGTTCTCAATAAGATAAACAGTAGAGAATACAAACTCATAATTTGAAAGAGAAAATGGGAAATTTCATTTGGTTTTCCTAAGTCACAGAATCCCAGAGTTCCCTGATGCAACATCACAAATGCACAACTCGGTAAAGACGGGGCTGTGTATGTCCAAGGGATTTAAAATTAGGCTCATCTAAAGATGAAAATATTTTAATATCTGTGTCATATGGATATAAATGATGCCATGCTGTCTATTTGTTTACAGGATATAAAGAAAACTATAAAACAGGCAAGAGAGAACTCATCCCACATTTATGTGACTTGTTCATGGAATATCCACTGTAGAGCTGAACCAGAGAAAAAGAACCCAAAGTTCTTCCAGAAAGGTTTGATCTCTGTTTTTGAAGTGCGAGTGAATATCTGCACCTCAGAAAGATCAAGGTAGAGCTTACTAATTAGTCATGCAAATAGACCAGCTAAAGACTACTAAAGGTAATGACATGTAGAACTGTAAAACTCATAAGAGGAAACTCCTCGGGAGTCAGGACTTGGAGAAGACTTTTAGACACCATGCAAACCAGCATCATCTACAAGAGAAAGTCTCTACAAATTGAATATCAAAATGTTAGAAATTTGCTTTGCACTCACTGATAAGTGGATATTAGCCCAGAAACCTAGAATACCCAAGATACAATCTCCAAAACAGAAGAAAGTCAAGAAGGAAGACCAACACGTGGATACTTCATTCTTCCCTAAAATAGGGAATAAAATACCCATGGAAGGAGTTGCAGGGACAAAGTTTGGAGCTAAGAGAAAAGGATGGACAATCCAGAGACTGCCCCATCCGGGGCTCCATCCCATAATCAGTCACCAAACACAGACACTATTGCATATGCCAGCAAGATCTTGCTGAAAGGACACTGATATAGCTATCTCTCGTGAGGCTATGCCAGTGCCTGGCAAATATAGAAGTGGATGCCCACAGTCATCTATAGGATAAAACACAGGTCCCCCAATGGAAGAGCTAGAGAAATTACCCAAGGAACTGAAGGGGTCTGCAACCCTATAGGTGGAACAACAATATGAACTAATCAGTACCCCCAGATCTCATGTCTCTAGCTGCATATATAGCAGAAGATGGCCTAGTCAGCCATCGTTGTAAGAGAGGACCCATGGTCTTGCAAACTTTATCTGCTTGTGGACGTTGTACATCGTGGTGCGCACTAGGCTCCGCACCACGATGTACAACGTCCACAAGCAGGGGTTACAGACCCCTTCAGCTCGTCGGGTACTTTCTCTAGCTCCTCCATTGGGGGCCCTGTGTTCCATCCAATAGATGACTGTGAGCATCCACTTCTGTATTTGCCAGGCACTGGCATAGTCTCACAAGAGACAGCTATATCAGGGTCATGTCAGCAAAATCTTGATGGCATATGCAATAGTGTCTGCATCTGGTGGTTGATTATGGCACCCCATCCCAATTCTTGCCTCCCGTGCTTCTGGTTAACTGGAGTCAACCATGCTCCAGGAGCATTCAGTGGAAAAATGGAAAAATGAACTTTTAAATAAATTTATACTTTGTTATAATTTTTTTCTTTTTTTTTTTTTTCAAGACAGGGTTTCTCTGTATAGCCCTGGCTGTCCTGGAACTCACTCTGTAGACCAGGCTGTCCTCGAACTCAGAAATAAACCTGCCTCTGCCTCCCAAGTGCTGGGATTAAAGGTGTGTGCCACCACTGCCCAGCACTGTTATAATTTTTTTTTTATCATTGTCACTTATCCAACATTTTTTTAACATATAAATTGAGCACTACACTAGGTGTGTGTTTAAGAAATAAGAGATTGCACATTCATTCTTCAGCATGTACAGGAGATTTTCTAAGACAGCTGGCAAATACTAAAGTCTACATATGCTCAAATCTCATCTATAAAATGGTGTATTATATGTAGTAATATCTTCCCACATACTTTACATCATCTGTAGTTTACTTATATGTAATACAATGTCTGTACCTTCTGATGAGATTTCTGGACTCCAGACTATGGAAAAGTAGCTTCCAGCTTGCTTTTCAAAGGCTCCAGGTTTGTTATCCCAGGGCTAGGATGTGCTAAGTCAGCAAAACATTTCAGCCTTCACTAATGTTTCTCACCTGAGTCAATTATGATAGTACCAACAAAATGGTAAATGTTTAATTCCACATTTTTTTCTGTACTTATAAACTGACATCTACCAAAGGAAGGATATTTCTGGTTTGGATTTACAGCTTATTCAATTACAACTAATTGCATTTTGAAAGTTCCATTTAGGTATAATTTTTGTGTAAAACACTGATTTATAAGTGTATGTGTGATAAATTGCTCATATTCATGAATGATTGGCACTTCATATCTTCAGATTCCTCAGATTCCTACAGGTTCAACGAGTCATGGATCTAAATAAGATATTTGAAAAATAATTGCCTACACTAGACATGTAAGGACTTTTATTGGTGTCATTATTCCTTAGATAATATAGCATAACAACTGTTTCCAAGTTATTTACATTGAATTACATATAAGTAAACTGCTTTTTTTTTTTTAATGTGTGCTGGAGTTAGGAACTTGGGTCTTCCTGTTTATTGGCACTTTACCAATAACTATGTTATCTTTCCAACCTGCAAATTCCTGTTTCTATCAAGCAAAGTTCCCGTTTTCTCTGCCTTAGTCATCTAATGAGTTGTCTTAGTTAGGGTTTCTATTGCTGTAATAAATACCATGACTCCCAGCACCTTGGAGAGGAAAGCGTTTATTTTATCTCATAGTTGTAGTCCATCATGAAAGGAAGCCAGAGAGCGAAGTCAGGACAAGAACCTGGAGGCAGAAACTGAAGCAGAAACCATGGAGGAATGCTATGTACTAGTTTGTTTCTCATGGTGTGGTCTATCTGCTTTCTTATACAACCCAGGGATAACTGCTCAGGATGACATCGTCTACGGAAGGCTGAATCTTCCCATGCCAATCATTAGTCAGGAAAATGCCCTACAGAGTCGCTTATATGCCTTCTGGAATGGGGTCATTTTCTCAGTTAAGATTCTTTCTTTCTGGGTATGTCTAGGTTTGTGTTGAGTTGACAAAAACCTAATGGGGACACGAGCAAATGAGTTTATATCCCAGCCTCTCGAGAGTAATCAGTTTTACCTCATTATATTAACTGCTGTGGTAGATGTCACACTTCTTAATCATCACAAAAGACACGAAGTGTCTTCTAGCCCTTGTGCGATATCTAAATAAATTGAGAGACCTTCAAGATGGCTCAGCAGTTAAGGGTGCTTGTGATACAAACATGAAAACTGAATTTGATCCCCAGATCCACAAGGAAAAGAAAGAATAAATCCCTTAATGTTGTCCTCTGACCCCCAGACATGTGCTACGGCACACAGGCCCACTCCTCGCACACCCAGCATAAACACACACAATAATAATAATAATAAATAATAATAATAATAATAATAATACATTTTAAAGTTCAAAGTAAGACTTAAATAATTCTGTATACTAGGCTAGACCCATGACTAAAGGATAGCAGGGAGCAAAAGCCAAGAATATCCAAGCATGGTGTCTAGGGGAAAGCCAGATTACCTAAGGTTACATGAAGCCAAGAATCCAGACAGATAAACTGGAACAAAGAAGGGTGTGACAAAGGACATTTGGTGAAGACCCAGCCTGTAGGAATTCAGTTTCATGATGATAAAGAAGGGACTATCAAGAGGATGATGAGTCAGTTTAGGTGCAAACTAAACTGTGTTGTCATTGCAACAATGACAGTTATAATTTATTAAGTATTTATGTCATGCAGGCATTGTGACACATCCCTTTTACCTCATTTCACTGTTATGGAGTAGGCACACATCATTTGCATTTTTGTAAATTAGAAAACCAGTGCTCATTAGGTTCAATAACCTGCCCATATTCTTTCATCTGGAAACGAGAAGAACAGGTATCCAAAGTCTGATTCCCATCATGGTCAACCCTACTGCCCCTCTCCTATCCTCGTTTATTATCTAGAATGAGGTCGATACCCATATCTATCTATATCTGAGTCAACTAAACTAGGATAAAATGCTCAATGTGAAATAATGAAAAAAATAAGTTCAAGTTCAGGACCATGTGAAAAGTGAATTGGAGAATAAAACTAAAGGAAAGAGAATAAATCAAAGGAAACATATGGAAACATAATATTAAGTATAGCAATAGACATTTGGAGCTTCAAATGTGGGTTTGAGCTTCTTTGTGTCATGAGGAAATGTGTTCTCACACAATGTATGTATTATCTCTTTGAGACAATGAGCCAGGAATGATTTGTGATGGAAGGTTTCATAGAGAGGGTGAGTTTGAATGGTGTCCTTAAGGGAAATCAAAAGATGCAGTTTAATGGGAAGAATATTTTCATCACAACTTGTCAACCAGTGGTATCTAGAGGGTGTGGCTATCCACTGAAGATCCTGCCACAACACACTGTTCATAATGAGCATGTACTGATGTGGCTGTACAGGTGAGTCTGCCTCATGTATGTTAGAAGGAGAAGGAGCTAATGAATTCAGTTCTCCTCTTTTAGATAACAGGAATTATATGAGTCACTTTATTCATGCATTTATTCTTTTTTTTTTTTTTTTT
>NC_034592.1:96846277-96847288 GCF_900095145.1 Mus pahari
TGGTCAGGAAAGGCTCTGGTGTCCTTGTTCCTGCTGTCACAGGCCCGTCACTATTGGATTGGAGCAGCTGTTGTGTTCCACTCACCAGTGACCCTAAGATCGCTTGGGCAGTCCGCTAGGGACCGTGGGGGTGTCCACCGAATCCATACCCTAGGTGACCCAGTGCTGGTGCAGACCAAAAGGGGCTTGTGTCCCTGGTCGGGCCGGTTCTCTGCTGCTCTTGTGCCGTCTCAGGTCCTGTGCACAATTGGATTGGAGCAGATGTTGTGTTCCACTCACCAGTGATTCTAAGATCATGTGGGCAGTCCTCTAGGGACCGTGGGGGTGTCCACCCACTCCGCGCCCTAGGTGAGCCCGTGCTCGTGCCTTCTCTTGTATTTCTTTAAGGGAGTTTTTTTTTTTATGTCCTTCTTAAATTCCTCTATCATCATTATGAGATGTTAATTTAATTCAGAGTTTTGCTTTTCTGGTGTGTTGGGGGTAACCAGGGTTCTCTGTGGTGGGAGAACTGGGTTCTGATGATGCCAAGTAGCCTTGGTTTCTGTTGGTTATGTTCATGCACTTGCCTTTCACCATCTGGTTATCTCTGATGTTAGCTGGTCTTGCTGTCTCTAACTGTGGTTTGTCCCTCCTGCAAGCCTGTGTGTAAGTACTCCTGGGAGACCAGTTCTCTCCGGGAGAAATTTTGATATGGAGAGCTGTGGTACACTGTCAGCTCTGGGGTGCAGACAGAAACTAGAAGGATCTTGTCCCCAGTTCTTCCTTATTTCCTGTCCTGATGACTCTGTGAGGGTCCCTCTTGGGTCAGGAATTTGAAGAGAAGTGGTGATCTTACCTGTGCTCGCAGGTGTGTAGGCACTCCTAGGAGACCATCTCTCTCCTGGCAGTATTTGTGCATGTAGTTCTGTGGCACAGGATCATCTCTGGGCACAGACAGAAACTGGAAGACTCCTGTCCCAGGCAGCTCCTCGGTTCCTGGATCCTGACGGTTTGGGGTGGGTTCCTCTGAGC
>NC_034592.1:96847299-96859620 GCF_900095145.1 Mus pahari
CTCTTACTGAAGAGTTACAGGCTATCTTTGGCAAACATTCTTGGTGGGGATCTGAGTAAACATCATAAGACTGGAGATGATATATTACAGCCCATCTCCTACAGAAGGGTTACAAAGTTATCTTAGGCAAACATTTTTAGTCCCTTACACAAAGAGGCACCAGGGTGAGGTTAAGATGAGCCAGTTCCAGAGGTCATCAGTAATTCAGGCTGAAGGCTAAAGAACAAAGAACTCTTTGTTGGGCTTTTTGTTACTAGGGGTCTAAGAAACAAATTGAGTTGGGGTCTTACAGTTCATATTGCATCCTTATATTTGAGCAATTATATATATTTTGAACTCATGTATTTAGAGCTCTTTTTTATTATTTTCTTGTTTCTTTTTTTTATTATTAGATATTTTCTTTACATTTCAAATGTTATCCCCTTTCCTGGTTACCCCTCTAAAAACCCACTATCCCGTGCCCCCTCACCCTGCTCACCAACTCACCCACTCCTTCTTCCTGGTCCTGGCAGTCCCCTATACTGGAGCATAGAGCCTTCACAAGACCAACAGCCTCTCCTCCCATTGATGACCGACTAGGCAATCCTCTGCTACATATGCAGCTGGAGCCATGAGTCCCACCATGTGTGCTCTTTGGTTGGTGGTTTAGCCTCTGGGAGCTCTAGGGATACTAGTTAGTTCATATTGTTGTTCTTCCTATGGGGGTGCAAAACCCCTTCAATTCCTTGGGTTCTTTCTCTAGCTTCTCCATTGGGGACCCTGTGCTCAGTCCAGTGGATGGCTGTGAGTATCCACTTCTGTATTTTTCAGGTACTGGCAGAGCCTCTCAGGAGACAGCCATATCAGGCTCCTGTCATCAAGACTTGTTGGCATCCACAATAGTGTCTGGGTTTGGTGAGTGTATATGGGATAGATCCCCAGGTAGGGCAGTCTCTGGATGGCCATTCCTTCAGTCTCTACTCCATACTGTGTCTCTGTAACTCCTCCCATGGCTATTTTGTTCCCCCTTCTAAGAAGGATCAAAGTATCCACACTTTTGACTTCCTTCTTCTTGAGATTCATGTGGTTTGTGAATTGTATCTTCGGTATTCTGAGCTTCTGAACTAATATCCACTTATCAGTGAGGGCATATCATGTGTGTTCTTTTGTGATTGGTTTACCTCACTCAGGATGACACCCTCTATATCCATTCATTTGCCAAAGAATTTCATAAATTCATCATTTTTAATAGCTGAGTAGTATTCCATTGTGTAAATGTAACCCATTTTCTGTATTCATTCCTCTGTTGAGGGACATCTGGGTTCTTTCCAGTTTCTGACCATTATAAATAAGGCTGCTATGAACATCGTAAAGCATGTGTCCTTATTATGTGTTGGAATATCTTCTGGGTATATGTACCAGGAGTGGTATTGCTGGGTCCTCAGGTAGAACTTGTCCAATTTTCGGAGGAACTGCCAAACTGATTTCCAGAGTGGTTGTACCAGCTTGCAATCCCACCAGCAATGGAGGAGTGTTCTTCTTTCTCTACAACCTTACCAGCATCTGCTGTCACCTGACTTTTTAATTCTGACTGATATGAAGTGGAAACTCAGGGTTGTTTTGATTTGCATTTCCCTGATAACTAAGGATGTTGAAGGACTGCTCTGAAACACCCAGTCATTACCATTTTGCTGAGACATTAACCATACTTTGCCTCCTGGACTCATGCAGTCTGATTATCATGGAGTCATTAACATTAAAAGAGAGGACATTCCTCGGAAGAATGTGAAATATGTATATTATTACATAAATATGCCTTATGCCCACAGCAGCCACTGACACTCACAGAGGCTCAAACCAGAGCCCTGTTCAAGGGGCAAAAACCCTGTCACACTCTTCCCACCAGGGCCACACTGGGTTAGACAAGCTTCAAACCATCTCATTATTCCCCAGTGACCTAGAGGACTAGCTTGGGGCAGAAGGACAAGTTCTACAGCTCTAAAAGCCCCATGTCATAACAATGACAGCTCAGACACCGTTCAGATTCTTTTGGTCTTATCTCTGACTTTCCTACTTCTACTCTATGGGTAACTCAACAAAAGTATACATTTTGTGTTTAACACCAATAACTTGTGAACCTGCCATGCAGAGATCATAGAAGAGAGATGAGAATGATTATAACCACTACTTTGTCTATAGACTTGGGATGTAACCGTGTTCCTTAGAGCAGATAGCTGCTGCCTCAGAAGATGTTTTAGCTGTGCCCGAATTGTTCTACAGGACCTATTCCTATTCCCTAAGACACCTAACCTGCCCTGAAGCTTTGGACTCTCCCACTTTGCTACTGGGATAATAAGGTGATGTCATTATCCCACTATGACATGCTGCCCCACCCAGCCAGCGTAACTAGTCCAGTTATGTGTGGGGACTTAGTCAACAAGACAATCCCTGAGTGACAGTCCTGGCATATAGCTGGAAAGGAAATCCATTTGGAATAGAAAAAAAAAAAAAAAAAAGATCTCTGTTGAAAAAAAAGAAAGTTGTGTTTTAAAAGGTATTCACAAAGTTTGGGATTTCTTGTGGGTAAATAGACTTATGGAAGAAAAAGAAAATGTAGTGGAAATGGTTAAAAGAAAGGAGGTGGAAGACGAACTTCAAAAGGTATTAAAATGAAGCCCTTCAAAGACAGATGTGAAAGGAGGATGGAGTGTCGGTGTTCTGCCTTCCTAATACTGGACTTGGAGCTGAATATTAGTACTGGTCTGGTGGTTATGAAATACCAACCTTTGGCTTCCTCCAAAGCTTGATGCCTTTGTCTGTTTTCAAGTAGTGACTGCTGTTTCAGCCCAGCCTTCACTCTCTAAAGCTTGTTGAAAAGTTAGAGTAACGGGCTAATAGAAATCAGACAGCCAATTTCTTGGCTTGTTTTTTTTGGGGGGGGGGTATTTATTTGTTTTGTTTTGTTTCCCTGAGGGATTACATTGAAAGAATAAATTATTTTTGCATTTGTTAACTGACATACATGCATCTGTCACATGTCCCTTAACATTTACTCGCCCCTGCCCCCCAGAATAAGTACAAGCAAGGAAGGGAAAGGGTGGAAAGAACAGAAATTTCAAAGGTTTCCAAACTCAGTGTGATCTGTTCTAAGCTCCGAAGATCCAACTATGATCTATTTTGCTAAAATGTAGTTTGCATGATATGCTGAGATAGCATCTCAGAAAGAGAGAGCACAGAGGCTTCATCTTGACTCTCACGTGCCTGAGGAGCATCTCACTTTTGCCATCTCCTTTCTGGGTGCCAACATGCTGCATGGTAGGTCCTTCGGGTTTGTAACAGTTGTCTGTGTTCATATCTAGGAAGCTAGCAATGGAAGACATTGGACAGAACCTGTTGGATGATGGGTAAGTAATCTACTAACAGGGAGCCAGAAAGATGACTGCTCTAGAAGTTTCCAGTGATCCACACCTCAGTTGTGAAGATGTTCTCTCCTTAAGCCTGAGAACCTTGGAAAAATTTCAGTTCCATTTTCCCTTATTTCGTTACACACTGCGGTGGTGGGACTTTGTGCAGAAGCTGTCCTATCGCCCAGCACATCAGCTTGGTTTAGGGAAAAGATCCGTTCCCCTCCCTCCGTCCCAGAAAGCCAGAAAGATTCTGATAGACCAAAACAGATAATATTCAAGTTTGTAACAAAAGACAAGACATTCCTTTTATTTTCCACCTTTAACTGCCTTACAGATATTGTTTAGATGCTATATTCTCCGTATAACATTTTTGGAGGTGAACAAGTTAGACTCCAATTGTTTATATAAAAATATGGTTTTCCTTTTGCACACAAAAGATTTGCATCTTAGTGAATATTGCTTAATAATATTTAAAATTAAAGTGTGACCCGACAAATGTTTACTTTGTGAGGACTACCACAGAAATTGGTTAATTATGGAAAAAAATCAATCAAATTAATTAGGTATGTAAACAACAGGAGACTAGAGGATGAAAAAGAATACATGTATGCCTTCTTGGAGTTGTGGGGTTTTGTGGTGAGCTTGGTGATAACGATGCTTCTCCTGTAGAGCTGAGATTACAGAAATACCGACTTTAGAAGCCATAAAACAGAACCTCAAGTACCTGAACTCAGACCTTGAAAAGGATTTACAGAGGCTGGATGAGGCCAATCAGATACTTCTCAGAAAGATTCAAAAGAAAGAAGAATCTATACAAAGGTCAGGCTTTGCCCTCGGTGACGGAGAGGCTCCTCCTGTGAGTCCCATAGCCTAAAGGGAAGCAAGGGGGGTCAGGTCCCTGGTGGAAATTTCACTGTGTGATTTAAATCCTGAAACTTGACCTGTGGTGCACCCCCCTCCCCAAAGGCTTAGGTGTGGATCTTTGCATCAATTTCTTCATTTCGTTGACATTTTATTGCAACTGTCACTCCAGATCCCTCAGATATTGGTGGTGTAATTTCTGTGGCAGCTTCCTTAGGACTGAGCCACACCTGAGTAACTTTGTTTTTCAGTCTTGAGAGAGATATTGCCCTGTCCATAGAAAGAGTCCCAGAGAGGGATGACTTGAATGAGATCATAGTCCAGAAGGAGACTGCCCTGAAGGACTTGGAGCTGGAGACAGCAAAGCTGGTGAGAAGACTTCTAAAGGAGACCCTAAGAATCCCTCTGCAGCCATCGCTCTGTCTGTCCCCAGAGTCTCTGCATATGCCCCTTGCCTCTGTGGCTACAGAAATCATAGCTGCCTGGGAGGCGGCTCTGTGACAATGAAGTTCAAGTCATGGGGATATGACCTTGGCTCTGTCCCAGATCCTCAATGAAGGACCAAGGTGTACTTAACTGGCACCCTCACCCCCACATCAGTGGCCTTGAGAGCAGAATCTGTTTGTTCCTTTAACCCAGAACACTTTCTTCCTACAGGAGAAAAATAATAAGACCCTAAGCAAGAATGTGATGGAACTTCAGAAGAAGGTAAGGGGACATCCCAAACTGTAATTGTAAGGTACCCTATTTCCTACAGCATTGTCATTACAAAAGAAAGGCTGATGGAATGGACAGAAGATGCATGTGGTGAGTTATAATTCACACAGACACACACACACACACACACACATATGTATGTACATCTCATCAGTTATATGTAAACCACATAAAATATAAATTATATGCTACATACAAATGAAGTGAGTCTATCTTGAAATATGACTGATTTCTAAAGAACCTTCTGAACTCTCTATTCAGAAAAACAAGAAGACTGTAAATATTTACCCTATACGCCCATCATCTTCAGAGTCTTCAGACACAAATTTGTCCTCCAGACATGACAGGTTGTGGGAAGAGGCCTAAACAGTTACACGAGCAACAGTTTCCCATTCTTTCCCCTATTCCTACTGGTAAGCCCATGCTGCTTTCCTCATTGTGGAGCTATGGTGGTCATGGGGACAGAAAAGGATGTTCAGTCAGGGCTTAGTGCTTAAGAGCACATACTCATACTGAGAACCTAAGTTCTAGTCCCTGTACCTAGGTCAGGTGGTTCACAATCACCTCTCCTTCAAGATCCAAGGACTTACTTGAGGCCATTCTCTGGATGCCAAAGGCACCTGCACTCACATTTACATGTACACCTACACACACACACACACACACACACACACACACACACACACACACACACTTACAAATAAAAAAAGAAAAGAAGGAAGGAAGGAAGGAAGGAAGGAAGGAAGGAAGGAAGGAAGGAAGGAAGGAAGGGAAGCCTATTCACTCAGGATTGAGTTAGCAACTCCCACAGGGTCCAAGAGACATGTTTCCATTCAAGATGTTTCTGTATCTGAATTAGTAAGCCCAAGTGTTCTGCTGGCTAAGACCCCAGCCTAACCTTATCCTAGCACATCTGTTTGCCTTGAAGAACTCACAGCTACTTCAATGGTATTTCAGATTTCAAAAGGACTCAAGAATGTTGCCTCTGATCCAGAAACCCTGAAAAAGAAAGTAGCAGAATTCAAGGTGAGCAGCACAGCAAGCTGGGACATTTTTGTGACATGTGTATCAGTCCTAGGTCTTAGGAGGCTGTTTTCATGGCTTCTCCTAGGTGTGAAGCTAGACATGCCCATTTGTGTATTAGAGGTGTGCCAGCATTCTCTATTTCCATGGGTTCCCCTGACAGTACTGTTCACACTAGAGGTGGCTACATTGCCTTTGGGTGGAGGGGATGTCTTGAAAGCCTCATCAGTTAAAACACATTCCAAACACATACTGGAGTCTGTCTTCTCTGGAGAAGTTTATATCTAAATGAGGACACACAGATACAGACATCCAAATAGAAAGAAAATGCTAATTCTCACAGTTATATAAGGATGCACTGGTGATCATAGATGGTTTGCCAAGCGGTGGCTCACGGGGTGAATTTTATTTTCAAGTTTCATTTTGTCTCTTTCCTCAATTAGAAAGTAAAGCAAGCGAAAATATTAATTTGTAAGACTCTATTATTTGCACCTCAATGTCTAGAGCATTCCATCCCATGGCAGAGGTCCAGTAAATATTTGCTAAGTGGACAAATGAGTAGACTCAGACTGGGGGCAAACCTATTGTGGAGCTCTGCGTGGTTTTAGGGGACACGTGTGGCATCTGGCTGAGGCCACCATTAAGTGCTCCATTGTCTGCTTTTCTCTGAACAAGTCAAATGTCTCCTGTGACCCTCGTGTGACTTAGAGAGCATGAGCACACCAGGCTCACTGAGTCCAGGGAGCAGGCTGGAGGTCATTGGTCAGTACGAGGGAGGAGAATGGCCAGATTCGATGGAGAGTCAGCCTTCTGGGGTTTAACGTCAACTCTGCCATTGTGAGATTTAGCTAAGTTTGTTTATAACTTCTCCGTGTCTTTGTCTCCTCAACTGCAAAGCAAGGGTAATGGGAGTACCCTCCCTTAAGTACTATTCATTGTTCTCAATACATGAGAGCCGCTCTGAGTTTGGTTTTTGCTGGCCTGGGTTTTCCTTGCACAAAGGAATGCTGTTCGTTATCTGCCATTACCATCTTCCCTAGGTGAAACTACAAAAGTCAACTGAGTCCTGTGCACAACAAGAGAAGGAAATCGCCAAGGTTAGATTAGACCAGTGCCTCTTCCACTGAGGGTCTGCTGCGTATGAGGGACATACGTAGAAGGGAAAGTCCGGGGGTCTTTAGTACGGTTTTCAGGCATGGGAGGGAGGAAGCAGGGAAGTCTGGCAAGTGAATTTCTGATTCACAAGCAGGTGGAAAAAACACTGTCACTAAATACTGACCTTAAAACGTTTAAAACCCTCATCTGCCCCAGATACCTTGTACAACCCCAGAGCCAACAGCCTAGGCAGGTACTTCCTGTTTCCCAGAGAGACACAGGACACCTTGGGTAAATTCTACCCCTCCCCCCACTCAAATGTAGGCCCTGGGCCTGAATATTAGGTCACCTCTTAGCGAGGTGGTGGCTCTTTCCCTTCAAGTAAGGGGTTGCTAGGTAACCAGCCACAGGTCCAATGGTCTAGGCAGGTTCCCAGGGAAGCAGCCAAGGCTTGGTACCCACTGAAGTCATGAGGTTTGTGCTTTCTTCTTCTTCTAGATGGAGAGCGACTACCAATCTGCACTTCAGCTCTGTGAAGACCAGGCCCACTACATAAAGGTATACCATCTCAGAGGACAGTCAGATGGAGGCAGGTCTCCCCAGGTCAGGAGAAAGCTGCTTTCTAGTTAGGCTCCCCGCAGCTATGTAAAAAATGCCTTTTCTTCGATGAAATGACCACCAAACAGGAATGCTCTAGACAATGTGTCGAACCCTTGTCATACATCATTTTCCTCAACCCACCTGTCTAGTAAGGGCTGAGGAGTCCTGAGAGCACCGAGGTTTCGGGGAGCTGGGTTACATGATCTGGGAACACAGTCCAGCTCAGATCTGGGATCTAAGCGCAAGCAAGGCCTAGAAGAGGAATTTTTTTTCCTATGTCCATCCTCTGACTAGTACCCCTGATTTGTTTTTTATTAGAACACCCCCTACCTTGTACACCCTGTTGTGTGACATGTTTGGAATGTTAGTTGTTTTAGTGGAATATTCCTATCAGTGACTTTGAAATAAAGACAACAATTCTTCTTTATGATGTCCTCCTCCACGGGAAGAAATACCAAGAAATTCTGAGGGAGATGGAGAAGGAAAAAGAAGTGATGCTGCTTGAGAAAGAAATGTAAGTTTGGGAAACAACGCCCCCTGGTGCGCTGTACTGCTTGGCCCTAGGCAGTCCCTGGGAGGCACAGTGTTCTCAGAACAATTGGTGTCACAATGTCACGGACAGCAGGTCATTTCCTGAAACCTCTATTCTTGCTCCATACTGAACACTCAAAATCATTCAAACTGGTCTTCTGCCCTCCCCAGCAATTGGGTCCTGAAATCTCTTTATGATGCTCTTTTCATATAGGCTTAGTTGAGGGCAGTGTTCCCAACAGTAATAGAGCTATGTTCCAGGGGGAAATTACAGTGAAGAGATATGTACCCTCAAGAAACAAATGACTGGCATCTCTGTGTGTCACAACTTCTCCCAGGACATTGGTACAATGGAATGACCCTAGATCTGTAGATGTTTTTCACGGGATTTGAAACACTTCCTTTTTGTTTATAATTCTTAATCGTATCACATGTTACACAATATACATAGAATGCACACATCTTAAATACATATCTGTTAGTTTTTTTCTATGTATATACACATTAGTACCACTGAAATCCAAATATAGCCTATTACAAGCCCCAGAAGTCTCCTTGGAAGCTCTACATGGTCAACATTGCTTGCAGAGGTATCCCCTAGCGTGACCATTTTAAACCTCAATCCTCAGTTTCTCTATAGATTCAGTCCATGTTCTCTTTCTCTGAGGTTTATCTCTACTGTATCATGTGACTTGCTCTTTATAATATCCCAATGTAAGATATGACACCACTAAGCTCTCACTGACAAACACTTTGACCATTTCAAATTTGGGTATATTAAAATCTGCTATAAAATGTCCTCATGTATGCCTTTTAATAGATGTATCCTTCTATGTGTGAGTGGCTATTCAGGTACACACATCTTTGTTGTACTGGATGAAACAATTTTCTACAGTTTCAACATCCTCACTCATTAGGACTCCTGAGAGCTCTGGGCTGGTCTGTGGCTGTACGGGGAAAGGCTGTACGGGGAAAGGCTGTACGGGGAAAGGCTGTATGGAGGAAAGGTGTTCTTCCTGTTTGCCTACTGTTTCCCTTGGGTCTTAAGTTCAGTTCTCAGAAGCGCAAAACTTCTATGACTTACCCCAGATTAGTATTTACTGTTAACACTTTATATATTTTTACACTTGTACTCATCTGAAATCTATGTCTTCCCGTGTCTAAATAGCCCTGTACAATCTTTAAACTTTAAATAATTTAAAACTGTAACATTTACAGAGGTCATGCATTTCCTGTTGTTGCCTTGTGGTTTTGTAGATGGGGGACCTCATGTGCATGAACCTGTTTTTACATGTTTTATTCTGTACAATTTACCTATGTCTCTGTCCTTTCACATATACTGAACTATTTTAATTATTCCAGCTTCATAGTTAGCCTTGATGCATGGTAGAAATCATCTGCAAGTGTTTTGTTCTTATTTAAGATTATTTTATATATTTTGGATCCATGAATTTCAATATAAATATTTTATATTAGTCTCATAATTTCTACCAAAATAATAAAAACTGACTGAGATTTTCATTGCAATGGTTGGTATTTGCAAATAAAATTAAGAAGTAAATTAATATCTAGCTTATACTTGCTCCAACTTTATCCATCCATTAGATCTTTAACATTTATACAGTGTACTGTCATTCTATGTAGTATTCTCTTACATTTTTTTAATCATAATGATAGTTTTGGATATAGTAAATGTTACATTCGATTTTAGGATCAATCATTTACCACTATATAGGAATATGTAGACTTCTGTATACAGTATCATGTCCACTGACTTTGCTTTCTGATTTTTGTTTTTGAGTCTTGAGTTACACAGAGTTATAACTAGGAGCCAGCTTCTAGACTGACAGGAAAGGCCGTGTAGATATTTGCTTTGATGGTTGTGAACTCTAGACTAAGCCTCCTCATCCAGTTTTTGTCACTACTTTCTGCTCAGACTCTAGTTCCCTGCAGTTGGAGTTGGCACGTGTCCTTGACGTAGAGCCACGGAGAAGGAAGAGCTCCCTGGCGCGCTTCGCCTGACTAGGGGACTGTGTCCCTTTGACTCCCAACCACTTCATACAATACATTCAACACATTTCAGTCACTTTGTAGTTACTTTTGAAAATGGGCTGGGCTGACACAAACTACTTCATCATGGAAGAGCCGGGAACCTGTGCCAATTCTCCCTTTACATGTTTATTGATTACTATAAAAGGAAAAAAAAAATCCATGAAAATGCTGGATAAGCTTCCTGGATCAATTCTGTACCAGGAAATAAGTCTACATAAAACAAACAACAGTGACCAGGAGGCTTTAGAGAGAGAATAAAAGCAGGCATACATTAGAGAGGCGTTGGCAGCCAGAAGGGGAGAATGACAGAAGTTATTGCCCCTGGGGTTATACCTTCTGGCCTGAGGTCAACCCAGACCCATGTGCATATTGTATGCACAGGGTGGTTACAACATGGAGGGGAAAAATTAGAATTTAGGCCACTAGAAAGAAAGAGAGCCAGATGTGGGAGTTTCTGGATATCATTCTGACATTAGGTTGAAGTCACACACTCTTGTCTTTGGTGGCAGCTTACAAGCCAATCAGGTCGGCCACAGTGTGGATGCTCACAGAATGCCCTGAGCAGTTCAGTCTAAAAGCCAGCCAGAGGTGTAGGCAGAGTTTAGGTACAATTCATCCTTCTCTTTGGAATAGAATGTGTACTGGCTAGTTTAGTGTAAGCTTGGCACAAGCTATAGTCAATGGAGAGGAAGGACCCTCAATTGAAAAGATACCTCCATAATATCTGGCTGTAGGCAAGCTAACAGGGAATTTTCTTAATTACTGATTGATGGTGGACAGCACAGCCCATTGTGGGTGGGGCCATTCCTGAGCTTGTACAAGCTGAGCAGTTCTATAAGAAAGCAGTCTGAACGGGCCAGGGCAGCAAGCCCTGAGTGTGTAGCACTCAGCCATGGCCTCTGCATCAACTCTTGCCTTTATGGTCCTGCCCTGTTTGAGTTCTTGTTCTGCCTTCCTTCGGAGATGAGCAGTAACGTGGAACTGTGAGCCAAGTAAACCATTCTTCCTCAAGATGCTTCTGGTGATGGTGTTTTATCCCAGCCACAGTATCCCTAACTAGAACAGAATGGAAGTAGGATATAGCTAGAGCATAAGGCTCTCAGTTTATATCTCACCATCAAGCGGGGAGAGGCATACATGTGACATGGAAGCAGAAGTTGGGGACCCATACAGAGAGAAAGAGAATCAGTCAGAATGGAGATAAGAGGCACTTACCAAGAAGGCAATCAGAATAGGGAATAAATTGGAACAAAATATAACTCCTGTGTATAAAAAGGCCATAAACAAAGCCCCTGAACGCTAAACTTTAAAATGATTGGAAAAGAATCAACTTGCCCAACTTCTTTGCATGCTGAAAACTATGACATTCAGCCAAATCACAGGTGTCTCATGACTTAGGAAAGTTCTTATCGGGAGCTCCTTGGGTTGTCTCACAGGATAACTGGCTCCTGTCTTCTTTGATGTTTTTAAATCCAGATCCAAAGCCCAGAATGACTCTTCCCAAGTAGTGAAACCGGGGTCAACTCTGGTAGAGACCATTCAAAGCAACATGGTGAGTCTTGCTGCCCACCCTTGGACTTTCCTTTAGCCACCCCCCTTCTTGGGATGTCTCCCTCACTCTCCTTTTCTTTTTTAAAAATCCTGGAGGTGGGAAGTGAGGTTCTGTTACCTAGCACTCCACCCAGAAAAGACCGAGCCAGAATGGGAAGCTGGCTGGCCTAGGGCACGGTCTCTGATTGGAGCTGCCCCACTGCACTACTGTTCTTTGAGATTCTGGTCATACGAAGTTTTCATTTCTTTCCACAGGAGAAGAACATCATTAAGAAACAGAAGAGGAAGTTTTGGCTTAGGTGAGTGGCAGAGTCCTGCTCCTGACCTAATTGGTCCAGGCTAGATTCACTGTGCATCTGACTGGATAGAGGCCAAAGGAATGACTATTAGCATCAAACCGATATCCTGCAGCCCCTGGGTGCTCTGAACTCTTCCTTCCTTCCTTCCTTCCTTCCTTCCTTCCTTCCTTCCTTCCTTCCTTCCTTCCTTCCTCCCTCCCTCCCTC
>NC_034592.1:96859625-96862746 GCF_900095145.1 Mus pahari
CCCCCCTCTTTCTTTCTTTCTTTCTTTCTTTCTTTCTTTCTTTCTTTCTTTCTTTCTTTCTTTCTTTCTTTCTTTCTTTCTTTCTATATACAAAGTCAGGAGATCAGACTCACATAGTTCTGAGTAGCTGGAGGAAATAGTGGCTGCTTCTGAGAAGGTCGGAATGGGAGCTGTAGACTCCATTCCATTTCCTCTTCTGTTCTTCAGCATGCTCCCTTTCAGTCTCTCAGGTCCTGGGCCCTATACTTACTACAGTCTAGGAAAGAGAGGACAGGATGCATTAAATTCCTTCATTGTTTTACTGTAGAGAAACTATGGGGGGGGGGAAAGGTCACTTGAATTCTCTGCCTTTTTGTTTTCGAAGTTTTGAAATAAGGAGACTTATCTTCACTTTTCTAGAATTACTTGTAGGAGGCATGGAGAACACTCTGGCCGTGAGGCTCACAATGTGACCATCTTAAGCATCTACTGTTAGCCTCCAAAAGGCCTGCCCTTTAGTTAATCCCCAGAAGGTCATCTCTTCTATTGGAAAACTTCCATGTCATGACAGCAATGTTCAATGCTTGACCACTAAATCAGTTTTTCTGTTTTGCTGTTTACCCGTATTCACTGTCTCTGACCCCATCCCCTAAGCACTCCAATGGTTTTGCCAACAAAAGAAAGCAATTCAGCAGCTAGTTACAAGTTCCTGTCTCATGGCTAAGGTCGAGCTATTCTGGTTCTGGATGCTAATGAGCTCCTCTTTGCAGGCACTTCCGGTACCTTTTCTTCAAGCTCATGATCGTCATCCGGTTACTGGGTTACGTGTTCTTCTACCTGCAGTATGTTAACCCAGACTTTCTCGTGGACACCCTGCCCATGCTGATGAGCAGAAGTAGCTTGAAGTGGCTAGGGGACATATTGTTTCCCTTCCTTACCCTAGAAGTGGAAGATATGCTACCACACTAGGTGTGCTACCACACCTGCCAGGTGCACCCAATGGAGGGGCCCTGGCTGTGGCCCTGCGTTGGTGATGTGGGCCGGGCAGGAACTGGAAGCCAAGGACTCAAAGCTTCCAGGTGGCAGCTGAGCTTTCTCTTTAATTCTCTCCTGGAATGTCTCTCTGTCAAATACAGAATGCATTTGATCAGAGTTCACTGTGTCAATCTGTGTGTCCTGGGGACTTCGATGTAATCCTTAAGTTCCCTGTTCTGTTGAGACAAGACATAAATAAAAACTCCCCTAGTATGTCCATTTTCTGCTTCATTTTATTAAAGGAAAAATAAAGTGTTTATTAGAGTCTCAGTCATTTAAGGAGGCATGCATGAGTCCACTCATGGAACTAGATTTTCAGCAATAATATATTCTCTCCCTATAGCTTTTTGTGCTTTGTATTGTGTCTTAAAAGTGAAGTGCTAAAAAAAATAACCTTTTTCCTATGCATAGGTAATTACTCATTCTTAAGTGAGAAAAAAATAAAATTCAAGTGTTAATAAAAGTGTAAAATTCAGAAAATAGTTTTAGATACAACCAAATAAAAAGCTTTAGATATAGCTAAGCAAATAGATTTGATTATCATTGAATGCTACATTCTAATTCCTCCCAACTGGAGACAGCCTTTCCCACTCTCTACCCAAAGCTCCTAGAACCTTCCCTGGATCTCCTGTAGTCCTAAGTGCCGTGATCTTGACACAGGGGTCCTCCCCATTCCTCACCAGGCACCACACAGCCCCTCATCACAGTGATACTTCGGATAAAGGACTTAATAAAAGAGCAAATGGCTCCTTTTCCAGCCTGCTGCCTCCGGGGATACAACTGAAACCGTGAGGCTGGGATCCTACATTATAAAGGCATTTACTTTCAGGAGCACTGACAAAGAGCTGATAGGACAGAAAGGAGGGAGGGACATGGTGGAAACAAAGGTCACCTGTCCAGCTGGTGGCATCTCTGTACTTACAGAAGCTGTGACAGCATAGAAGCCTTTTTTATTATACATTTTTGTACATTCCACATGTTCTTGATTTCTGGGGAAGTTTTCTCTTTTAGAGCACGTTCTTGCTACAGACGTTAACATTTTTGTTCAAGAACATTGGAGTAGAGGCAGCACACTGTACGTTTGGCTGCAGACATATCTCAGGTTTCTTTTCTGGGGTCTAAGAAAGTCGAAAATATGAATAAACTCTGAATGTGGTGCCTGCAAAAAACTTAAAAACTGATCAACAGTACCCTCTTGTGGCCAAATCAAATAAAGCCCTTCCACTGGCTTCATCCAACTAGCAAGTTTTAGTAGGGAAGATCAATTAGATGCCATCCATGGATAATTATTTTCTAATAATTCAAATTGGTCTTAATTTGCTCACTCAGCCAATCACTCTAAAAGAAATGTATAGAACAATTTCATTGGTCTAGTCAATATTCTAGGTATTAGATTTACAGTATTGAAAAGACAAACAGAATTCTACCCAAATCATAACTGGTAAGCAGATGATGAGGCAATCGGGGGTGGGAACTGAGAAGGGATGGTCACAGTGTTCACTGAGAAGGTAACGTTATACTACAGTACTGGATGAGGTGAAGGCACTGTCTAGACGCCAAGGGGAGTGATCCATAAGGATTCAGAAGGCACAGAGTTGGGAAGCTCTCCAGAGGATTCCCTGACCATACCTCATGAATACAAGTCTATCTGCCAGAACCCTGTGTTATTCCCAGTCCCTTTCAGGACAGGACCCAGGCCTGAGGCTTTCTATGCTGAGGTTTCGGCATTCGGGAGACTCTGCAGACTAATTCTGTGTCAGTTTGGCACAGGACAGTCATCAGCACAGAAGGAGCCAACATTGGGAAAATGCCACATACAGTTGGGACTTCAGGCAAGCCTGTAGGGCATTTTCTTAATTAGTAGTGTGGGTGGGCACAGCCACTGTGGGTGGGGCCATCCCCAGGCTGGTGGTCCTGGGTTCTATAAAGAGGCAGACTGAGCAAGCCGCGGGAAGCGAGCCAGTAAGCAGCTCTCCTCCAAGGCCTGTACAGGACCTCCCAGCTCCAGCTTCCTGTGCTGCTTGAGTCCCTCCCCTCACTGCTCTTGGAGATGAACTGTCAGGGACCAGGTTGAGAAAACCCAGGCATCCTACATCCCGGGCATCCC
>NC_034592.1:96863687-96868957 GCF_900095145.1 Mus pahari
CTCACTCAGGATGATATTCTCAAGTTCCATCCATTATTCTGTGAACTTCATGAAGTCATTGTTTTTAATAGCTGAGTAGTCCTCCATCTGTCACATGATTCTTAATAATTCTCTATGCATCTAGCCCTTCTCTCAGACATACTCCAACCTTCTGGATCAGATATACTCAGATATACTACATCCTTCTATGCTGGTTACATGGACTGGCTGCAAAGCACTGGCTTGTGGAAATATGAGTGAAGTAAGCCATCACTTGTAGGCAGCCACCTAGTAGGAATCTTGGACCTATAGATTGTGCTGAAGGTCCATGTTGCAAAAGCACCAAGGTTTTTGCTGTCCCCCAAAGGAGGAAGCTGATACCAGAAGAATTACAGAAGCAGAAGAATGCTGCTTTAAATGAATAGTGACAGGGTGGGAAGGTAACTTAGTAGATAAAGTGCCCGAAGTGCTTGCAGCATACGCATGAAGACTGGGGTTCAGTTTCCAAGAAGTCGTGTGAATGCTGGTGGGTGTGACTACGCATCTATAATTCCCATGCTTACAGGGCCAGGACCGGAAGCTGTGTTTCTGAGTATGAAATATCTCCTGTAGCCTCATGTGTTGAACATTTGGTCCCCAGCTGGCTTCACTGTTTGGAGATTATAGACTCTGTAGGAAGTGGAGCCTTGCTGGAGGAAGTATGTCATTGGGAGGCGGCTTTGAGGTTTCATAGCCTGGCTCCACTCCCTGCTCTCCATCCTCTCTCTACTTCCTGACTGTGGATGCAATGTGATCAACCAGCTACCAGCTTCTGCCTTCCTGCTGTCCCTTCGCATCGCCATGTCTCCCCGCCATGATGAACTAAAACAATGTAAATCTGTTCTCCCTTAATGTTTTTGTCAATGACTTAGGGCTTCTAAATCTCTTATAAAATAGCATGAAAAGAAGAAACTTGGGGGAGGAAAGGATAATTTGAGCTTATACTATCAGGCCACACTCTATCACTGATTAAAGTCAAGGCAGAAACAACCTCGGAGGAAGGCATCTGTGGGTCATGTGCATGCAGTGCACAAAGAGGCCAGAAGAGGGCATCAGATCCCTTGGGACTGGAGTTAGAGAAGGTAGTTAGCTGCCCTGTAGGGGCTAAGAGTTGCTCCTCTTCTTCAAGAACATTCAGTACTATTAACTGCTGAGCCATCTCTCCATCTATTCCAGTTTACTTTTTGAAACAAGGTCTCTCACTGAACCGGAAGCTCACCACTTGGGCCAGACTCACTGTCCCAAAGATCCTACTGTTTCTGCCTCAAGCCCTAAACCCTGAGATTGTAGGCATATGTTCCTGCATCGGACTTTTTAATCTCAGTTCTTGGGAGTCTGAATTCAAGTCCTTGCCCCTGCATGACATGGACTTTATCAATGAGCCATCTCTCCAACTCCTTAACTGTATTAATTTTAATAGATTTTTATGGGGACCCGATGTGGTAATCAACGTATAGAGAGCATTATCAGGAAGTATGCAGGCAGCACCAGTAACAAGTTAACCTCTAGCAAGATGTTGGCAGAAGACTAAATATTCCAATATTCCTGAGGAACAAAGGGCTTTCCTGCTGACAGCTGAATAGAAGCTTCCAGCTTATTCACACAGCTTCCCTAGATCTAACACAGCTCCTTGAAGTTGCGTGGGGACAATGTCAATCTCATGGTAGATGCCTGGCCGCACGGTGTGCTAGTTGCAGGAAGAAGACAATAAGCTTGCAGAATGACCATTTGGTTGTAAGTGTTATAAGCGAGGTAAGTATGAACACCTGGCTTTTATCCAAGGACATTATCTCATCCTTTGAGGGAACTCTAAGAAATGACCTGGATAAAAGGGAGACATTCCTGCATTCTTGGCAGACAAAACAAGAATGTACAAGGGTGTCTTGACCAATAAGCATAGTGGCTGACAGAATGTTGGTTTTTAACAAATGTTAGCCATAGCGAGTGATTCCGTTGGTATTTGTGGCTAAGTAGCAGACTAGTTAAAATCCAAAGGAGATAAAAGAAGACTCAGAGAACCAGAGTCAAAGGTGTACACAGTCTTCTCATGATGGGACGTCTGCTATAACCTCCAGCACAGCAACTTTGGAGTGGCTGAATTATTGAAGATTAAATACAAAGGGAAACAAGACCTAGAGGTCTAAATACATCTTTTATATGAAATTGCTCTTGATAGTTCTCTCTCTCTCTCTCTCTCTCTCTCGTCTCTCTCTCTCNTGTGTGTGTGTGTGTGTGTGTGTGTGTGTGTGTGTGTGTGTGTGTGTTTGCAATGGCTAAGCCAACTTGTTATCAAGTCTCTGTCACCGTGAAGAATGAGCGTGAAGTACAAAGAGACAAATAGACGTGTGGCTGAGGAGGTTAGTGTTAAGTCATACACCATTTGCCCAAAACTTGAAATGGGGATGCCTCGCTATGGAGAACTAGAAACATTAAAATCTCGGGATGACTCTAAAATCAAGGGTTTGAAGTACATTCTCCCCAAACACAGCTTCGAGATCTCTTACAACCTGCTTTGACATGGAGACAGACACACAGAGACCTCACTTCTAACTATTCAAAACCTCACTTCCTAGCTATTCACCTTGGCTTTTCCTCTCCAATCCTGAAAGATGACAGTAGTCCTATAAGCTCTGCTTCCAAGAGCTTGTCTCATCTGTGCCTTTTCTTGCCCTTCACTTGCTGATGTCAAATCTTTATGAGATTGAGAAGACATTTCTAACCAGAGAGAAAGAATTAGGCTTGTAATTGAATTTTCAATGAAGCCATTATTCTCTGTATGCTGATATTAATCTTAATTGAGGGGCTATTTTCTCAGGCTCTCTGGATGAGAACACCAGTTCTGGGAAATGTTCCTAGAACCCCATCAGACCCTTCCTTATGCCAAACACATATACAGTGCCTAAGCTGTAATGTCATCTCTAAGGTTACTGGGAATCTTGGGGCTTTTTTTGTTCTTTCCATTTTTTGCTAAAATTGGAAGATATATACATATACATATATATGTGTATATATCCCTTTTGTGATATATATATATATACATATACATACATATGTATATATGTACATGTACATATATTGCTATGCTTACCAATAAAAAATGGTTTGCAAGTAGCTCCACACAAATAAGCAAAATTGTAGCACAAATGCCCTCTTCAACTTAAAAGTCTCTTCAACTGAAAAGTAGATATGCCTGTCCTCCTGGCCCATCCCATCTCCCCATCCCCACTCCACTCCACACTCCACCAAGTGACTTTATTCTGAATTATACAGGCATCTCCATCTTCAGGGTTTTGTTTGTGAAAGGCTTGGGGTAGCTGCCTGAGTTCAGCAGGGAGGTTGTAGAATGGTCAGATTCTCTAGACCTCAAACACAAAGTTGCACATTTCCAGCTGTGATTCCCTAGGTCAAGGTCCCTGGGACCTGAGAGCCCAGCATCTTTCTTTATGTTATAGTGAGGATGAGGGAGAGAGAAAATGTGTTCCAGATGATAGCAATGTAAGAACTTTGTTTCTGTGGTAGACTGCAGTGGTGGATTGTCTAACTTTTGCATGTGGCTTTTTTTTCTTTTTTCTTTTTTCTTTTTCTTTTTTTCCTTTTTGGTTTTTCGAGTATGGTCTTTAAAAGCATTTTACACTTAAGTTTTGACATAGCTACTAACTTTATGTGAATGTCATTTATGTGTGTGGAACCTTGAACATATTAGTCTCCATATTAAGCCATTTCTCCAAAGAGCTCACTCAGCAGACATGAAATGTGTCTTAAACTCTTAAACTCTTACTCCCTAATGTTGAGCCAATCAGTTTATGAGGGGGAGTTTTAAAAAGCAAAACAAAATGAATAGCTTCTACTCTCTCCACACTGCCTGATTCCACCATATAAATACAAAGACTTAACACGGTCAAAATAAATTGTCTGAACCATTTATCCTTGCTCACGATCTAAATGATTAATAGAAATTAGCCAAGGGGGTACTATCCTAAATCAATAATATGCAAATATGAAAATATCTGAAGCAAAACCTGGAAGTAAAGGACATTGTGTGGGAGAAGAAATCACATAGCAACTATCTTCTCTTTCTCTCTAGTATTCTAGTCGTGTGTAAGATCTGGGTATTCAGCCTGTACCATCTGGCAAAGCCCTAGAGATTCTCTGCCTCTGCATGGAAGTCAGAAGACTGAACTAGTGCAGACAAAAGTTCAGAAGACTGAAAGGCGTTTTGGGTAAGCATAGTTCTAGCTCCCCTGCACCTACGAATCTGGATGTAGCACTTGCATTGTTCGTTGTTGTGATAAAGCATTGGCCTGACTAACTTCATGAAGAAGGAGGTTTGTTTGTTTGTTTGTTTGTTTGTTTGTTTCATTTACAGTTCAGGGTTATCCCATCAAGTCAGCCAACTCTTGGTAGCAAGATGGGCTTAATCTGGCCTGTCTTGGTTTACGGCAGCAGACCTTGCCAACAGCTTCCTCACATCTCTGCAGATGGAGAAGCAGAGAAAATAGATGGGAGCAGGGATAGGCTCAGAGCTGTGAGCCCCACTCTCATGATCCATTTTCTCTACCAAAGCCCACCTTCCACAAGTTCAGCAATTTCCCATGAACCTCTAGAGACATTTCATATTCAAACCATAATGTTGGTCTTCCTTCTTTCCGTCCTTCCTTCTTTCTTTCCTTCCTTTTTCCTTCCTTCCTTTTTTCCTCCCTCCCTTCTTCCCTCTCTTCCTCCCTCCCTCCCTCCTTTCTTCCTTCCTTCCTGTCAGAACACAGTCCAAAAATGGAGTTATGTGAGGAGAATTTTGAACGCTTGTAAGAAAACAAGACAAGAGTCTTGTGACCTCAGTTTCTTCAAAAACCACAGAATTGTCCTTGGAGTGTGTTCTTGTCTCCTCCCAGGTGTAGAAGGTAGGAATGAGTTTACTTCGGATTATTCATTACAGCTAACTATTGTTGTTCATTTAAATGCCTCTATGGAAAAGCATTGTTTCACTACATGCAGCTTGCCTCTGTGATTGTACACTTATTCATGTGACTCTTCTTTACCCTCTGAGTACAAACGATGAGATGTTCTAAATAAAGTTGGCTATGGCAGAAGGCTTTACAGTCTACCTCATTTATTGGCTCTATTCTTCTAGATCCCACTCCTGTAGAGTGCTGACTCCTTCATTTTTTCCTTCCTTCATCCTTCCCTCCCTCCCTCCCCACCTCTCCCTCCCCTCCCTCCCTCTGTCCCTCTGTCCCTCTGTCCCTCCCTCCCTC
>NC_034592.1:96868987-96873880 GCF_900095145.1 Mus pahari
CTCCCTCCCTCCCTCCCTTCCTTCCTTCCTTCCTTCCTTCTTTCCTTCCTTCCTTCCTTCCTTCCTCCCTGTGTGTCTGTCTTTCCTCTTTTATCTTTGGCTCACCATTAGAGACACACTAATTAGGGGCTCCTGGTACACTATGAAGCATACTTTTGTTAGTGGTGATATTTAGTTTAACAGCTGTCCTGCCCACTCCACAAAAGACTCCTTTCACTGTGCTGGAGAGCTAAGCCACAAGCAGTGGAGACAGAGCCCAGACCCCTGCCAGTGTGCTTTGCTTCTGCTCTTATTCCACAGGGAGTCATGAGTTCCAGCTCAGTAGTCACCATTGTCTTCTTCTTGGCTGGGAGCATCATTATACCTCACATGACTCTAGGATCCAGCTAGATGCTTCTGTGTAAATGAGAAAAGCAAAGCTGTACACCTTGATCTAATGAAGGTCTGTTGTGAAATCCACCCTAAAACCCAATGAGTCGCACTGATATCTGTTGGTGAGAAACTGGGTTTTCTGAGGTGAAGCTGAGGTACTGCAACTGTATGGACAATCAGAAAGAAAACAGTCTAGGGTTTAATGGGTGCTCTGGTGTCCCCGGAGCAGGAGACGTGTGAAGAGGAGAATTGGAAGGACCTTGGCCTACTGGTATTTTAGTGCTTGCTTTGGAGATGCTGTGGGGTGGGCTGCACACCTGTCTGAAAACAGACAACAGTTTCTGTGCTGTGGATTCATCCCCAAGTTCCACCCTGAGCCTTTAAGACAGTGGTTCTCAACCTCCCAAATGCTGTGACCCTTGAATGCTCCTCAGGTCATGGTGACCCCCAATCATAAAATTATTTTGTTGCTACTTCATAACTGCAGGTTTTGTTATGAAGCAATGTAAAAAATCTGATATGCAGGATATCCTTTTCGGGTTGAGAACAGGCTGAAAACCTCTGCTTTAAGAGCTGGCGCAGGGCTTACCGAGTCTACTCGTGTTAAAGCACTGAAGATTCTGACCCCGTGCACATTTGACAATGCCTGGAGATACTTAGGGTTTTCACAACTGGTTCGTGAGTGGTGGTCCTGGCATGTGGTATGTGGATGTCCGGAATGCTGTTAAACAGGCTCCTAATGCACAGATGTCAGAAGAACTAAGACAGATGTCAGCAGGGCAAGTGTGAGAAATCCTTCCTGGCACCTTCTATTTACTTACCTCCTGTAGATGATCTAATAAAGGGAATGCTCCTAAGCAGGAGTTTACCTGAGTAGGCAGGGGACTTGGGGGTCACTGGGGGTGCACACCTAGGGGATAAGTGAGTTCTTCTGTGGTTATAGAGGAGCCCTGCCATTGTTTTTTCTAAGTTCCAATTGCATGTTAGTGTGTGACAATGTTGAAAGGACACTGGTGTGACAGTTACAGACTTAGTACACTCAGCGAAGGCCCGTCAGAGTGTCGAGGTGACAGCCACAAGCTTTAGATGGGAGGACCATATTGCAATCTGATCAGCTTGTTGGATCCATAGGGATTCTTCCAGTTTCTTTAAGCAAAGAAGAGCCATTTTCAATTTTTACACAAATTCAAGATGCAAAGGTTTGCTTTGGTTCTGTCCATGGAAGAAGTTGGGAGTCAGGGGTAATAAGTTCTTCATTGGAGCTGAGCCACCTATGTAGGACTCCAGACTTTATGGCTGAACTTAATTGCAAGGAAGCTAGGGGCAGTGAAATGGGCGTGTCTGGAGGATTGCTGCTGACAGAAGTGAGATCTAATATAGCATGAGAAGCAGGAAAGGAAAGTCACGAGTCTTTCAGTGTGCAAATGAAAAAGACCACTCATTCCCGGGCCACAGAGTCTGGCATTATACTACCCTTAGTCCTCTGCCTTCAGTCAATCTTACCTTACCATCTGGACCCTCCTCTCTCTTCCTCATGCCATCCCGTTTCTTACACACCTCTCCTCTCCCTCTCTCACTCTTAGGCACATGTCTCGAGAGGGTACAAAGGTTTAAAGAACAAGAGTACACTCGATTGACTATGCGAAGACGGCACTTTAAAATTTGAAGAATTTAAAACCTATTACTGTACTTAACTTGTGGTGGTTCTAATCCTTGAATCATGAATCTCTTAAAAGGGGAAAACAATAAAAATCTATGAGCTGTCTTCCCAGAACCATAGGGCCATAAGCACCATCTACATAGCATTTCAATAAATTTATAGGTATTTCTGAGAACTTTAAAGACTTCATTTTTTTAAAAAAAATCTCTGGAAATGAATTATGACATAAATAATTCCATAACCATCTTACTGGCACATACGTATTTACAGTAGGGATTGAAACTCAAATGTCTGTGGGGGTCATTTGAGAGATCCAGCCCAGGGAAGAACCAGGGCAACAGACTAGGAAGTGTTAGGGTGGCCTTGTGAGATGCTTTTCAGTGCAAAGGTGGCTTAAGCCACCGCTGTCCACCTCTGAGCACGTAGTCTCAGTATTGTAAGAGTTTATATTCCTTAATAAAATATATTTTATTGTATCTCTTATTTCTACCAGAAAATGCCAGCAAACAATATTCTAGTGGCATTGACTCTGTTACATTTTCTTATTTTTTTTCAAGTACACGCACACATTTCAAAGAACACCCATGTCTCTACCACAAGGTTTTTAAAGAAACATTTGACTTAGTATACCTTATTAAAGATGTGACCTCTAGCCATTCCTCTGTCCAGTCATCCCTCTTTGTACTTCATATACAGTTTAATCTAGGTATAGACAGCAAAACACTTCTAAGATATTTTAGATCATTCCGTTTGATTTTTTTAATTAGATATTTTCTTTATTTACCTTTCAAATGTTATCCCCTTTCCTGGTTTCCCCTCCAAAAAACCCACTATGCCATCCCCCGGCTCACCAACCCACCCACTCCTGCTTCTCTTTCCTGCCATTCCCCTACCTTCTCAGGACCGAGGCCCTCTCCTCCCATTGATGTCCAACAAGGCCATCCTCTGCTACATATGCAGCTGGAGCCATGACCCTCCATGTGTACTCTTTGGTTGCTGGTTTAGTCCCTGGGAGCTCTGGGGGTACTGGTTAGTTCATATTTTTGTTCCTCCTATGGGGCTGCAAGCTTCTTCAGCTCCTTCAGTCCTTTCTCTAGATCCTCCATTGGGGACCCTGTGTTCAGTCCAATGGCTGGCTGAGAGGATCCACCTCTGTATTTGTCAGCAATGGCAGAGCCTCTCAGGAGACAGCTATATCAGGCTCCTGACAGGAAGCACTTGTTGGCATCCACAGTAGCATCTGGGTTTGGTGACTGCATATGGGATGGATTTCCAGGTAAGCAGTCTCTGGATGGCCTTTCCTTCAGTCTCTGCTCCATACTTTGTCTCTGTATCTCCCCCATGGGTATTTTGTTCCCCCTTCTAAGAAGGACTGAAGTATCCATACTTTGGTCTTCCTTCTTATTAAACTTCATTTGGTCTGTGAATTGTATCTTGGGTGTTCTGAGCTTCTGGGCTAAGATCCACTTATCAGTGAGTGTATACCATGTGTGTTCTTTTGTGATTGGGTTACCTCACTCAGGATGATATTTTCTAGTTCCATTTATTTGCCTAAGAATTTCATTAATTCATCTGTTTTTAATAGCTGAGTAGTACTCCATTGTGTAAATGTACCACATTTTCTGTATTCATTCCTCTGTTGAGAGACATCTGGGTTCTTTCCAGTTTCTGGCTATTATAAATAAGGCTGCTATGAACATAGTGGAGCATGTGTCCTTATTACATATTGGAGCATCTTCTGCGTATGCCCAGGAGTGGTATAGCTGGGTCTTCTGATAGTACTATGTCCAATTTTCTGAGGAACCACCAAACTGATTTCCAGAGTGTTTGTACCAGCTTGCAATCCCACCAGCAATGGAGGAGTGTACTTCTTTCTTCACATCCTTGCCAGCATCTGTGGTCATCTGAGTTTTTGGTCTTATCCATTCTGACTGGTGTGAGGTGGAATCTCTGGGTTGTTTTGATATGCATTTCCCTGATATCTAAGGATGTTGCACATTTCTTTAGGTGCTTTCTAGCCATTCGGTATTCCTCAGTTGAGAATTCTTTGTTTAGCTCTGTTCCCCATTTTTAATAGGGTTATTTGGTTCTCTGGAGTCTAACTTCTTGAGTTCTTTGTATATGTTGGATATTAGCTTCTATCAGATGTAGGATTGGTAAAGATCTTTTCCCAATTTGTTGGTTGCTGTTTTGTCCTATTGATAGTGGCCTTTGCCTTACAGATGCTTTGCAACTTTATGAGGTTCCATTTGTCAATTTTTGATCTTAGAGCACAAGCTATTGGTGTTCTGTTCAGGAAAAGCTCCCCTGTGCCCATGTGCTCAAGGCTCTTCCCCACTTTCTTTACTATTAGTTTCAGTGCATTTGGTTTTATGTGGAGTTCCTTGATCCACTTGGACTTGAGCTTTGTACAAGGAGAAAAGAATGGGTTGACTTGCATTCTTCTGCCTGCTATCTGCCAGTTGAACTAGCACCATTTGTTTAAAATGCTGTCTTTTTATACTGGATGGTTTTAGTTCCTATGTCAAAGATCAAGTGACCATAGGTGTGTGGGTTCATTTCTGGGTCTTCAATTCTATTCAATTGATCTACCTGCCTGTTACTGTACCAATACTATGCAGTTTTTATGACTATTGCTCTGTAATACAGCTTGAGGTCCTGGATGCTGCTTCCCCCAGAAGTTCCTTTATTGTTGAGAACAGTTTTCGCTCTCCTGGGTTTTTTGTTATTCCAGATGAATTTGAGAATTGCTCTTTCTAACTCTATGAAGAATTGGGTTGGAATTTTGATGGGGTTGCATTGAATCTATGTATTGCTTTTGGTAAGATAGCCATTTTTACTATATTAATCCTGCCAAACCA
>NC_034592.1:96874990-96876566 GCF_900095145.1 Mus pahari
CTCTCTGGTTAGTCTGGCTAAGGGTTTATCTATCTTACTGATTTTTCTCAAAGAACCAGCTCATGGTTTTTATGGTTCTTTGCATAGTTCTTTTTGTTTCTAATTGGTTGATTTCAGCCCTGAGTTTGATTATTTCCTGCTGTCTACTCCTCTTGGGTCTATTTGCTTCTTCTTGTTCTAGAGCTTTCAGGTATGCTAGTGTATGCTCGCTCCAGTTTCTTTTTTGGAGGCACTCAAAGCTATTAGTTTTCCTCTTAGCACTGCTTTCATTGTGTCCCATAAGTTTGGATATGTTGTNCCTTCATTTTCATTAAATTCTAAAAAGTCTTTAATTTCTTACTTTATTTCTTCCTTGACCAAGTTATCATTGAGTATAGCATTGTTCATCTTCCATGTGTACATGGGGTTTCTGTTGTTGTTGGTTTTTATTTTTTGTTTGTTTTTGTTTTGTTTTGGTTTGGTTTTTGGTTTTTTTCTTTTTTTTGCTATTGAAGACCAGCCTTAATCCATAGTGATCTGATAGGAGGCATGGGATTATTTCAGTCTTCTTATGTCTGTTGATGTCTGTTTGTGACCAATTATATGGTCAGTTTTGGAGAGGGTACCATGAGGTGCTGAGAAGAAGGCATATTATTTTGATTTAGGATGACATGTTCTATAGATATGTTAAATCCATTTGGTCCATAGCTTCTGCTAGGTTTACTGTGTCTCCGCTTAGTCTGTGTTTCCCTGATCTGTCCATTGGTGAGACTGGGGTGCTGAAGTCCCCAAACAATTATTGTGTGAGGTGCACTATGTGCTTTTAGCTTCAGTAAAGTTCCTTTTATGAATGTGGGTACCCTTGCATTTGGAGCATAATTTTTCAGAATTGAGAGTTATTCTTGGTAGATTTTTCCTTTGGTGAGTATGAAGTGTCCTTCCTTATCTTTTTTGATTGCTTTTGGTTGAAAGTCAATTTTATCCAATATTAGAATGGCTACTGGGCTGGAGAGATTGGTCAGTGGTTAAGAGCACTGACTGCTCTTCCAGAAGTCCTGAGTTCAAATCCCAGTAACCACATGGTTACTTACAACCATCAGTAATGAGATCTGACTCTGACACCCTCTTCTGGTGCATCTGAAGACAGCTTCAGTGTACTTAGATATAATAATAAATAAATCTTTAAAAAAAAAAAAAAAAAAAATCTTTAAAAAAAAAAAAAAAAGAATGGCTACTCCAGCTTGTTTCTTTGGACCATTTGCTTAGAAAATTGTTTNCCAGCCCTTTACTCTGAGGTAGTGTTTGTATTTGACACTGAGGTGCATTTCCTATATGCAGCAAAATGCCGGGTCCTATTTACATATCCAGTCTGTTAGTCTATGTCTTTTTATTGGAGAATTGAGTCTCTTGATATTAAGAGAGATTAAGGAACAGTGATTATTGCTTCCTGTTATATTTTATGTTATTTTTATGTTTGTGTGGTTATCTTCTTTGGGATATGTTGAAAGACTTTCTTGCTTTTTCTAGGGTGTTGTTTTCCTCCTTGTGTTGGCGTTTTCCATCTATTATCCTCTGTAGGGCTGGATTTGTGGAAAGA
>NC_034592.1:96876577-96896730 GCF_900095145.1 Mus pahari
AGCAGTGGTGGCTCTTTTTGTGCTCACAGGCCTGTCTGCACTCCTGGGAGCCTACCTCTCTCCCAGTGCCACCTGTGTATGGAGTCTTGTGGCAGAGAATGGGCTCCAGGCCAAGTTTGATTTTCTATTTTGACATCTTATTAGGATGTTTTGTCCACGAGTGCTTACACATATATTTTATGAGTATATAGAGTGTGTGTCATGTATGCATGCATGTATGTGAGTGTGTATGTCTGTTTGTGTAAAAGGCAAACAAGGGGCTGGGTATTTTCCTCTATCACATGCCTCCTTTTTCTTTTGAGAGGGTTTCTTTCACAGACCCCAGAGCTAGTCTAGCATAGCTACCAGCAAGCACCTGCAATACTCCTGCATTTGCCCCTTTACCAGGCCCATTTTATTGTTGTTGGTTGATTGCCTGGCTGGTTTGGCATGGATTATGGGAATTTAAACCTGGGTTCTCATATTCACACAGAAAATTGCTGTTACCCAGCCTTTCCCCACCCTTATGTTAAGTGAAGCCTCCATATCTGAATTTACATATTTTTGTGTATGACATAGTTAACCAGAAGTGTCACTCGCCATATTGCTAGAACAGTATTTAGGCTTGGTGATGATGTGTTGACTTGGGAATTGGATGGACAAGACAAGGATAAGGGTGCAAGTGGTATGAAAATCCAGACTCTATCCCAAGTGGTTATTTTTTTAATAACATTTTATAGTTAAAATACTCATCCTTTGCGTGGACACGAATGTAAATGGAAGGAATGCTGTGGGGAAGACCTCAGCAGCCATGACTAGAGAACAGTGTGTACAGATTAAGGAAAAATATAGACACAGAAATCAGACAGATGAGTCGCACACACAGACAAAGTTTTACTAAGGGACAAGTTATTTTCTCTGACTGAACTGGAGGGAAGGGAAGTGTTCATTAAGTAGTAAAAAATACACACAAAAGGAAAATATGTATACCCATGGTTGTTGATGCTATTTTTGTGTACTGTGCCACACAGAAAGTTAAGTACTTTGCCACATTATAGCTGTACATTTAGAAAGAAAAATCAAACTATAATATAGGCATAGATGAAGAAATTGAAATATTAGACGTTATATCTCAGAAATCATACCATTAGTCAAACCAGAGCTAAGACATGAACTCTTCCCTTTCCTATTTAAGCATCATCTTCTATTATTATAGTATTGATCATCTAAAGGTTTTTTTTTTTTCAATTTGGAAACAAGATTTTTAGTAACAAGATGTGTGACCTACTACAAAATGTGTGGAGTCCAATGTAAAGTGCAAACATGAAGCCCATTGCTCATAAATAACAGAATTTTAAAATATCAAAGGAAAGCATTCTCTAAATTGCAGTGACCTTCTGTAGTTGTGTCCTTTGTAGCTACACTGGACAGATGTCCACAGAAGTTGTACTTGGCTATGCTACCGTAATAGGACACTGGGGCCCACCAAGTGTCGTACAAAAGAAGAGAATTCCAGGGTAGACCCCAAGACAGGGTATTCCCACCATCTCATCTAGTGATCTGGAACTGTAAACGTATGCAGGATGAACACTTTATTGTACTCTGTGTCAAACAGATTACACAGGAATTAAACATGTTAGGCTTAGTGGTTGGTGGGCATTCAATCTTTCTGAACTTGGTCAGAAAGGTCTCCAGACAACCCTCACTCCAGCCTTGGTGCAACAGATTCTGGGTGGATCCCTTCTGACCACCACTGCCAATGTTCTCTAGTCTACATGGATGGAAGTAGGTTGTTCTCCCCTCTCCACATTTACAACCCAATCCTCTCCACAGATGTAACTTTTGTGAGCCCTCCTATGTGATTCCATTCCCAGAAGAAACTGGTCATCTATAACATATGCATGAGCATTATACACACACCCTCAGTCACTTCCAGATACCAAATTCTGTCATGCAGAATGGACTCAAGGATAAATGGGAAGCCAGTGAGAGTCTTTGCATAATATATGCAAAGTTGAGCACAGGTCTCCTCAGGCAGAGTGGTGGAGCTGTCTAGTTTGGATCCAAACTTCTTCTGTCCACTCTCCAACCTTCTCAGGGGTTCCTGCTTTATCTTGGCATGCGCTAGAGGCCCTGGTTTGAGCAGCATCATTCCTTTCTTCCTTCATAATAGCGTGTTCCTACAGGCACAGACCTGGCCCCCCTTTTCAAACGTCAATCGCTCTCAGAAGACCTTTTGCTTTCCCTGAGTTCTATACCTGTGTATACCAGGAGAAGATGAACCTTATGGGTCAAATTGGACTAAGGCTAGTACCTAACACTAATCTGATGGATTGCTTTACATGTCAACACTGTTGTTCTGGGATGAGTAGGAAGTAAACATTGGGTAGAGTATGTCTCTTGGTAAAGGATGCTTTCCACAGACTCCCCCAGCTGCTGTAACCTGCGTGTCAACCGTATTGTACAGAGCAAAACAGGGGGGATAATATTGTGTCAAAATTTAACTGATAATTTTGTTATTAAATGTTAATGTAAGAAAAAATAATGGATGCTGGTAGGTGTGAAATAACAATGACACCGGAACAATGCAAGCGCATTAGCTGCTGAATGCTTTCCTGAGAGAAATGTGAGTGCGATGGTAATGGTTATACGCATATATCTCCATGTATTTATGTGTGCATACAATATATGTGCATATATGTATGTGTTACATGTTATGTGTATTTATTCATATCAATGCAGGAATCTGAAGGAGTTATATGAACTTGACAGTGTCCTGTGTAGTTTGACCTGCCCACCTCTCCAGTCCGTGGGCACCCTCCTTTTTGGGCCCCTTGAAGCCACCTTGAAGCTATTCACACTGTCTTCTCTCAGTTCTTCAATGCAGTTTAGGTTTTCTCCTGAATCTCAAACGCCAAGAAGCTTTGTGTGTGTGTGTGTGTGTGTGTGTGTGTGTGTGTGTGTGTGTGTGTTATCTTTTCTGCCTGGCTGCTTCTCCATCATTATTCTTCTGATGGATCAGTTACTTAGATCTCAGTTTCAGGGTCACCCCCCTCAGGAATCCTTTCTCAGACCCCTGCTCCTCCCAGCCCACCTGCTGGATCTGCCCAGATTCTCTTTTATTCTGCTTTCAGGGAGTACATTTTTTTTTTCCTCTCTGGTATTCAGTCTAAGAAGTGCTTCTATTTCTCTGTGTATGTGTCAGTATCTTCGGTGAGAGGCTCCTCATTCCTTCTGGTACTCCTCTGTGTGATCACACTGTTCACCTCAGTTTCCTCTCAAGTTCAAGCTGGAAGAAAGCTTGTTGGTGACCTGTCCATCACCATGATCTAGGAAAAAGAGTCTTGTATTTAAGAGTCTCATTGGTGACTTGATGCTGGGATTACCATAAACTTGTATTTATTTCTTGTATGTTTCAAATTACAGTGTTTGTGTGATACTATCATAATGAGAAAGGATTTAAATTTTGTTTCACTTCTGTTGGAGGCTGCGGCTGTCCTCTGCAGAGCCTACTACTTCTGGTTCTGACTCCATTGGCTGTGACAGTTCTTGGCTAATTTACCACAGAACAGGACTAGGCTGCATAGTCTGCAACTCTGCCCCAGCCTCAGCGGGAGATTCTTTCCCTTCCCATCATCTCTGAGTTGTTCACCACAAAGCAGGTGGTCTGGAGGCCTGCTGTTCTCTCTCTTCTGCCCTGTGGGGTTTGTGACTAATAAATGACTCTCTGACAAGGCAACCTGCCAGACCTCTCTCTTGCCAGCTAATGACAAGTCACTGGGATCTTACTGAACAGAAATCCTGCTGTCATTGCTTAGAATTTGCCTCTTGGCACGACTCCCTCACAATTCCGTTCTGCTCACCTATATTCAAGGGAAGTACAATCACTGTGGTGCGTCCTGTGGAGTTGAAGCTAAGCGCTTTCAGGGAATTACTGGGTGACCTCGTGTTTTTGACTTGAGATGCAGGTTTTTTTTTCCTTTGGACAAAATAACAGCACAAATGCACTAACTCCGGAGCTCTGGGAGAGTCATTTCTCCATATGGTACCTCTGGTAGCTCTGAAGATATTTTTTCAGATTTCTGTGGGCTAGTTTATAAAAAAAAAAAAAAAAAAAAAAAAAAAAAAATCTTGTCAGTCTGCAAACATTTTACCAGCCTCCACAAGACTCACCTACACACCATGATGTTACAAGGGTAATTTGTCACTTAAATCCTCTTCAGGATGTGTGGGGAAGAAATAAACCTGAATGGTATGGCAGAAGGGAAGCCCTTCTAAGGCAATGAGCCGTCCAACGGTCCCAGGCCTGATGCTTGCCATTTGGAGTCTGACTTCCACAATCCAGTCAGTTTTCTCCCCAGATACTAACCCACAGCAAGGGACAGTGCTGAGGCACGGAGCCGTGTCTTCCTGTGTCTCAAATCTGACACATTGGCAAGGTTGTCATTTTGATGCTTGTCGAAGACTACAGAGATGATGGCAACTAATGGTCCATAGGACAGTATCCATAATGTGGTGAGCCCACAGCGGTGAGTTGAATTTGTCTGGTATTGAAGTGAAAAGCTGATTATCCAGCTGAGGGCAAGTGAGGAGAAAGCTTCCTGGAGATTAGCTGTTCCAGCAATGTCCTGCATTCCGGGGAGGGTGTGAGCATCGGTTCATGATTAATACTTCTTCTGGACGTGCCCCCCCCCATGAGTAGTTTATCTGGGGACTGAAATACATGTAAAATCAGTCTTGCAGAATGTTGCTCATCTTTGTCCTTCCTCGTCAGTGATAGATACAGAAACAGGTTGAGACTGGCTGAGCAATTTAAGCTGGACCACATTAGTGGGATAACATGTTGAGCTCTGTCTAGAACAATTCACCATGCTATCATTCCTGACAAAGGAAATGAACACATCTATTTTTTTCTAGAAGAGCTCTTTTGGTGCTGTTCTATTTCTCTGTATACCTCCCAGGATCCTCTGCCAGAACCTCATAATTCCTGCTGGTCCCTTATATCCAGACACCAATTCGAGAGAATTCTTCCCTGACAAACCTTGTTTCTGATTGGTCACAACTGCAAAGGTGAGACCTGGCAACCACAGAGGATGTTTCTAGCTACTTCCCATCTCTGCATTTCCCTTCTGGGTTTGGAGTCCTTTCAGACAAGAGTACCAATGTTCATGTTCTTCTCTATACGTCTTATTTTTCTGCTCCTTTGATTGACTACTCCATCTATGTCACATCACCTCAGGGGGGAAAATGATTCAACTGTGCAAAGTAGGTAACTTATAGTAATATGCAAGGACTTGTGAGGGACACAGTGACAAACTGGAGGCGATGAAGTCCTGTAGGGCGAAGATGGTTTGTTCTCTTGACAGCATTCAATCAGTGTGGCCTGTGGGTGCTTGTTTGATATAATGCAAGGGCATATGTGGAAGAAACAAATAGACCTACAGCCCTTAATGAGGATGACAGGGTAAACACAAATAGCATGATACAGAACTGAAATTAACAAGGAGAAGGCTTCCCAGAGAAAATGACATTTGATTATCTTGACCTATTTACCTTGTTCATAAAAAAGAAAACTCTTAGTAACCAAACAATTATATCCTTAGTTTCTTTTATGGTTGAGGGGCTAAAGACCAACCTCCGCACTTAAGAGCACTTGCTGTTCTTCCAGAGGATGTGAGTTCTAATCCCAGTACTCATGTTAGAGGGTTCACAGCTACTTCTAACTCCAGCTCCATGGGGGATGGGGGGGCTGATGCTCTCTGCTGGCCTCTTGAGGCTCTCTCTCTCTCTCTCTCTCTCTCTCTCTCTCTCTCTCTCTCTCTCTCACACACACACACACACACACACACTATATACTGTGTGTATGTGTGTAAAATTTTTAAATTACATTTTAAAAAGAGTAGTAAGGCAGAGAAACTTTGATAATGCCATAGGTCACATCTGAGTATAAATCTGGCTTAAGTTTTTCCTTATGTCTTTGTAGAGAGAGGGTGGTTATTTTTCCCAAGTGGAAATCCATTGTGACCTGTGGACAGTTTTGCCTGCAGTTGGTGGTAATAAAAAGATCATGAGAGTGCACTGTATGCTTTCCTCTCCCTTTAATATTTTTAAAATTCATTCCTTTCCATGCAAGAGTGTTTTACCTGCATGTATGTTATGCACACCATGTGCATGCAGTACCGGTAGAGAACAGAAGAGGGTGGTAGAAAGCCAAGAATTGGAGTTGCATGTGGGTTGCACTAGGAACTGAACCCTGGTCCTCTGCAAGAAGAACACAGGTGTTGAGTGATCTCTCTAGCCCTGTCACCACTCATATTTTGTCATAGTAACAGCCAGCTGAGAAACCACCTCCTCCTTTCTCCTTTCTTCCTTAGGCAAGAACAGCTTTTGTGGAGTTGAAGAAAGGTCAGAACAGAATTTAGAAATCTCTTTAGAACTTTTTAAAAACAATACTAGTTGAAGACTTTGGATTATTAAAGCTTTTTTTTTTAAAAAAAATCTTCATAGGACTCAGTTCTCATAGCCAAGACATTATTTTATCAGAGCACTTTAAAGAATTCCAACACCAATTAGCAATTAGCTGGGGTCAAGCCCTGAAAGATTGTACTTCCTTCCCATTAATATCAAATAATAGCCCCTCTTATGAGCAAAGCTGGCTTGCAAATATTACTAACATATTTTAGGGGTGATGCTTGTGTATTAGAAGTGCTTTGAAGATTGTAATTTGAAGGAGTTGGTCATAGAGGAATAGGTCCCGCTAGGATACTTTTTGGGAAATATATATATACATATATATTTCCAAGGGGAAATGGTATTAATGCATTTTATTCTTCTACTGTGATAATAACTGAGAGGAACTGATTTAGTGTGAACTCTGGTTACACAATTACTTTACTTCTCAAAGACTAAATTTCCATATCTGTTTGTGGAATTCACTTCAGATAGATATGCAGATTGAAGAGGAGTATGAACAGCTCTATCTATCTATCTTTCTATCTATCTATTTATCTATCATGTATTCATCTATCTGGCATCTATTAACATTTAGCTAATATTTTAAGAGTAAATCAGAGTTCTCACAAATTATAAAAAATGGTCAAAAGAAAATTCAATGTATACTTTCTCAAATATTTTCATACACATCATTTTATACTACTAGGGATAGAATTCTGATTTTAAGTACCAGATGGTGGATTTTGTATTTATGTGGGAGTGGATTAAAGGCAATGCCCTTTCCTGCCTACCTGCTTGGAAAAGATCCCCAAATCACATACTGCATCTCAATGTCATTTAGACCTCTAATCCTCTTATGAAAGGTTTCCTGGTTTGAGCTGTAATCATCAGTAGTTAGTCCTCTATTTGGAACAAAAGTGTTTCTAGGTCTGAAGGTCTGTACTGAGCAACACTGTAACAGTGACTGCAAAGAGCCTTGGCTATGCAAGGGTCACACAAGCAGGCTCTCTGCCTTGCAAGACCTAGGCTCCTTGACTCAGTCCCTTTTCTGCATTACCAACGTTGGAACATTTTTCTACTTAAACCGATTTAGCTTTTGAGTCATTTAGGAGATCAGTTTGGAGGCAGCTGGGAGGTTGGGCAAAGAGCAGGATAGAAGACTAACAAACATAAAGGTTTGGTTTTTATCGAGTTTTCTTCTCTCCCCCTCTCCCCTCTCCCCTCCCCTCCCCTTCCCTCCCCTCTCCTCTCCTCTCTCCACTCGCCTCCCCCCTCCTCCTCCTCCTCCCCCTCCCCCCCTCTTTTGTTTTGCCAATTTTAGACTATGATATAGTACCAGGAGCCACCAGGCCTGGCCAGGTCTCTAAAGCTAGTGAACCTTGGGAAAGCTGAAGCCAGCAGCTTCCCTCCCCCATCACTTGCAGCCAGTCCCGAGCGTGCGCCCTGGGACGCAGCCCGCAACCAGCAAGCCGGGGGTGGGGGGGTGGGGTAGGGGGGGTGCCTCCGAGGACAAGTTGTCGCCTTCGCCGTTCACTTAGACTTAGCCCAAAGACTACCATGTTTGAGCCAGCGGTTAGGTCCCAGGCCACACGCAGTGACGGTTCAGCAATCCGGCCAGGAATCGCGCTTGGTCAGTTATTTTGGCGCTGCGGTTTTCTGCCCGCCTTCCCACCCCCTGGCTCGGCAGCCGCTGCACATTCCCATTGGTCGAGATGACTGTCTATCAGTCCATTGCACACCTCCCCCAAACAGCCTGTCAGGCAGGCGCGTGTTAGGGAGGCGGAGCCTGTGACTGGGGGCGGGGCCTCGGCGGTGGAAGGCACAGCGACCGCTTCGCCGCTCTGGCTCGGGACCGGAGCGCGGAGGCATCCCTCGCAGCAGCTGCTCCCGCTGCTGCACCTGGTCAGGTAAAAGAGTCTTTCTTCCTGACCGCCTGCCCCACCTCTTCTTCCCAGCCAAAGGCTGTCTGCTTGGCCTCTCTGGCTCTGAGGTTCTGGTCAGAGCTGTTAAGCCTCCTGCCGTAGCTTCCCCTCCAGTAGGTTCCTCCCGCTCCGCAGCCAGGCTGTTAGGTGCTGGGAAGTGCGTTGGTGGCCCCCTAGAATCACCCCAACATCCCTCTCTACAGAACTCACGGAACTCATGTCGTTAATTCTCAGACCCTAGCCTTCTTGACCAGTCAGTGCAGTCTCATTCCTGCTTGGCACAGGAACACCGGGAGGGTTGGAGGGCCAAAGAGGGAAGAAGGATGCAAGCTGTCATTTAGACCTCTGTCTGTTTATCTGTCTGTCTCTCTGTCTGTCTGTCTGTCTCTATTTATTTCTTTATTTCTTCTTCTTTTTACGATGAAATTGCACGGCAATGAAGTTAGATTGAGAATAGAAGCTGCTTCGTGTTTATCTTGGCAATGACGAGGTGTCTGTTGCTGCACTGTGCTTGTATTCATAGGTGACATTCACCATCACTGTTTTCTTCTGCCATCATTTTGTCATCATCACAGTCTTCACCATCACCATCCTATCTTCCTCTGTCAGAACTCTCTAGCTCTCCAAAGGCTGACTCTGTTTCTCCTCTATGGAAGTGCTGGTCATCCCTCCTTCAAATAGCAGGCAGTGTCCTTGTCTCCAGAGGCCACAACCAAGCCTCCTTTTAATCCAAGGACAACTAGCTGGGAGCAGTGTGTGTGTGTGTGTTGGGTGGGGGAGGGCAATATTTCCACTTGCAACAGATTTCCAAAGGAAAGCTTCCTGTTTAAATCATCAGCATTTCTGCTTCGTAACTCCTAGAAAGGTTGATGTTGGCACTGACTCAGTCCTGATGGGTTGAATGCAGAGTCTGGGGTCTGTAGTATAGAACTTCGTCGTACAAATCATGCCCATAATGAGATGAAGGTCCAGATCCAAGCCTTTGAGAAGCAGCAAAGCATCTGGCTTTCTCTCACAGTGGCTCCAGGTGTGCCAAAACTAGTTTGGTATTTGTGTTTGCAGATGGGGTATATGTCACTGTGGCTGTGTCACCATGGGAAATCTGAGAGAGAGAGAGAGAGAGAGAGAGAGAGAGAGAGAGAGAGAGAGAGAGAGAGATCTGTTGTCTACACCAGAAGACATTTTCTAGGTGTACCTCTAAGATTCAACAACCATTTCTTAGCTCTATCTCTGATTTATTAGCCCACCTGCTTTTAGGAGGAAAGCATTAAAGCTGAGAATCAAATATCAGATTACCCTTCATCATAGATTCATCGCTTCAGAGTATCCCCAAGCTCTGGATTCTCCTCAGCCAGAGACAACACTGATCTTCCTTCCTCTCAAGAGTATGCAATCTAGTGGCAGCACCAACAATTGACAGGTCTCTGGGCATAGGGGACTAGGAAATAGTAGCCTTGTGGGAGGGAAACAATGGCTATTAGCTGTCAGAGGATCATAATGGTTAAACTCATAAACCTGTTAGATGTAGGTTCAAATCCTGGGTCAGCTATGTATTAGGTGAGTGATTTTTTTTTGGGGGGGGGTAAGTCATCTGCTTGAACTAGGCGATCTCACCTCTCCTCTCATGGGGAAGTTGTAGAAGTAAATAGTAGTTCCTGGCAGATGTGGCAGAATTAATGTTCAGTGCTGTTAGTAATGCTAGCCAACAAGAATAATAAAGGCCCTAAACAGTCTCTCTCTCTCTCTCTCTCTCTCTCTCTCTCTCTCTCTCTCTCTCTCTCTGTGTGTGTGTGTGTGTGTGTGTGTGTGTGTGTGTCTGTCTGTCTGTCTGTCTGTCTGTCTCCGTCTCTCTGACTCTCTCTTTCCTGTGTTTATTTTAGATCTCAGTACATATGCTACTAGGGGGTGGTCATCTCAGATTCCCAATAGGGTTGCCTCACTGAAGGGTCCTGCCATCTGTGTTTAAGCAGCCATGTCTTGCTCCAGCCTGTACAAATGCTTAGTAGCTCTCAGTTAAGATGTATTAGAGAAGAAGCCTGAGAAGTGACTTCTCTTTGGTCTGTCCTGGGCTGGTTCCCCCCCCCCCCATGGCTGTTCACCACACTGACTTGATAAACTGTGCTTTCTACAGAATCATTAGTAAATGCATTGGCTTCTGCCCAGGGGAATTCAAACAGCTTTTCTTCAAATGTCTGTGGGAATTGAAGCAACTCTAAATCGCCACCCTGAAGTAACTCCCTGTGCAAGCAGCATTATTCTTTTCCAAGAATGCAAACTTGACAGAATCACTGAATCACTATGTGGTTCGTGTCTCTTATTCAGAGAAGTTAACATCATTCTGTCTGCTCTGGGGAGGGGGATACTTTGAAATTTGAAGTTTATCATCCTTTATATTAGTAGGATATTTTCTATTGTATGGGGTAGAAACCCAGCAGAGAGGATCCTAAGAAAATTGATGGGCATTTGGGTCTCACCTAACTAAACCCGAGCAGACCGTAATACCCAGTGAGGAAGCAGGCTGGGCTTTCAGAGGCTTCTGAAGTTGCCATCCTGTCTTTGGCTTTGGGTATTTTATTTTATTTTATTTTTGCCAGATATCTTTTAGCTCCGCTTCTCTCTCTCTTGTTGACTTTACTCCGTTCTACTACAGACCCTGCCCTCTCGGTTCCTTCATAAACTCTAGATAAACATCCTTCCAGCTCCATAACCCAGGGCTGCTCCCTTCTTCAAGTCTAAGTGAAAAGTCCCAGGAAAGAACTGCACTTGATCCACAGGTTTAGCCTGTCTGCATTAAATGCTTTGGTCAAGGAACAGGGTGCTATAGATATAATGGTTGTCTGAGGGCTGAGTTTCATATCCCGGTCTTCTGTCGTATCCAGATATAACACTGGTAGCACAAAGAGAAGAAGGGAATGGTGTGGAGCTTGGCATAGTGATGGTTAGCATTCTTGATAGAGATATGAAGAACATCTTTCTCTGACCTGCTGAACAGAGTATAGTGCTCCACGGCCTATTTTATGTTAAAGCTCTAGGCTCAGGCATGTTGTTGCAGAACAAATGTTCTGGATGACCTTGCTTTTAAGTTTTTAATTAAAACTGTATTTGTGTAAGTGAGAAAGATCATCATGGATGTTAGCAAGCCTCAGCCTGTGTACTGACAGAAGTTACAGTCACTCCTCTGACACCCTTGATCTCTGCAGGGAAGCTAAACCATGGGAAGCAAATGTGAGCCTGCACCAACAGGCTGCCTTTTGGAAGGAAATGAAACATCCCTGTGTTTAGGGTCTATGCTGAGCTGCTGAGAAAGCAGTAATCCATGCGCCCTATAAAACAATAATTACCGTAGTGGGAGGAGGTAGGGTGGGAACGGCCTGCTGACCTTGTCAGCATGAAAAGCTGGAAACTGAGGGATGGACCGGGTCTGTGTCTTCTTAAGAGTTTTCAGGTCCTTTGGTGGACAGAAAAAAATAAGCCTCAAGGTAATGGGATTTTCTAGTAATTTTCTTTATCCACACAGCCTTTGAACATATACTACCCTAATGCCTGGGTGACTGTGGAGGAGCTGGGCCTTCATTGGACCTCCCTACCTCTGCTTTCCTAAGCTGAACCCTCTAAAGTTCTCCGTAAGAAGTCGGCTTCTAACCACGTCCCTTTTTATTCCTTTCTCCAATCCAACATATCTCCTTCCCTACCTTAATCAGAAGTGACTTGCCTTGTGTTCTGTTTTATTACAATCATCCCCTTTCTCCTTCTAAAGCATCAGATTGCTCTTACATACTAATATACTTTGAATTAACCACATTTTCCTTTGGTCTTCCGGGTGACAAGCTGTCAGGGGCCGTATTTCAGAGGCAGGCAGGACTTTTCAGCATCTGTGTTTTCCATCAGGGTCGGGACATTAATTGAGAAGCAGCAGACTAGGGAGGACAGATTCAAAACAGCAGAGGAGAGAGCCTTAGGTCTCTGCTGACAGGTCCAATCCTCACACCCCAGCCCTGAGCTTTCCCATCTTGGTGAGAGTGCACTGGGGCATGGTCTGGGGGAAGGAAGCTGGGAGACCCTGAATGACCTCATTGCCACATTTTAAAAAACTCCATCAAATAGAGCAGGACTGTTGTTAAATGAGCTTCCAGCCTTGAAACCACGTGGGCATCACCTCTCAGTCCTCCATGTTTGATGAGTTTTCCTGGGGCACCTGTTATGCAACATGGGAAGGAAATTTACAGGTGTTTCAGAGAGAACCAGAACCTGCCTGGTTAGTAGGAATAACCGTCCCCGCTGACCCGTTCACTGTAGTAATTCTGGACTCCAAAACCTGACCCTGATGCAAATGAAGTGCAAATGAAATTGTCTGAGTGAATGACGTCACCCATAGGAGAGAAGGTACACTTCTGGGGTGGAGGGATGAACAGGGTGCTGCTCCAGCTCGTGGCGGGCTCCACCCAAGTGCCAGCATCTCTGCCCACAGTGTCAGCTTTTCTGAGTACAAAAAAGTCAGATTTCTGCACTTTGCTGGTGTAAAATTGCTGCACTAGGAGGAAGAAAATATTTTGGAATAGCTGTTATAAAAAAATAGTCAATAATATTTCACCTCTGAGAGAAATAAACATAAATTGTTGTGTTTAAAAGTGTTTGCTCCTCAAGAGGCAGTAAGTAAAAATTCCCCATCTAGTAATAAAACAAAACAAAACAAAACCTTCTCTCTTATTATCTACAGAATAGATTGTGCATAAGCATTATAGCAGTGGTTTTCAACTTTCTTCATGCTGTGGCCCTTTAATACAGTTCCTCATGTGGTGAACCCCAACCATAAAATTATTTCATTGCTACTTCATAACTTTACTTTTTCTACTGTCCTGAATCATCATATAAGTATCTGATATGCAGGATAGGGGTCCCAACTCACAGGTTATGAATAGCCGTGTCACAGAGTAAGATGTAGGATGCGTACTTCTACTTTGATGGGTTCACGGGCAAGGAGCACACCCTGAGCTCTTAGCCCCATTCATACTAATAGAGCTGGGTTTACAGCATTCCAACACACAGTCCACGCAACCTAATCCTCTACAGAAGAAAAATATTCTTAACAGACATATTCTAATGGCAGGCAGCGAGACCTCCCCTCCTTGCCCCGCCCCAATCCCAACCCCCTACCACCAAGCTAATCATAGGCCTAATACAAAAATTTAGTCTCCTTGCCTTGGTTCCTTTCTGTGCTGGCCCCTCCTGTGCACAGAGAAGTGACACTGAGCCTTTAGGACAGAAGAGGGGGCCAGGACTCAGACAGGTCAGCATGTTTGCTCCAGGGCACAGTTTTAAGTCGAATCTGGTTAGTGTTTTGCCCACTTGCCAGGCTTGTATGCTACTTTCTCTGCCCTAGTAGGCCAGTGAGAATACTCCTGGTTTTAATTTATTTTACTTTAAAGCAGGATAAGCCATAAATACAGTGCAATATTTTGAGTCCAGATCTAGTAGAAAGCAAGAACAGCTTTGTGTACTCATTGAAATGGTCATCTGTTCCCTTTTTAGATGAAGACAGTCACTTAGGACAAATCTCTAAGCCTAACATGGATTTGGAAAGCTTTGCAAAAAGATTTTTTTTAAAAGCTAACAGATCTGCAGAAAGTGGGATTCATTTATAGAGTTGGCACCAGTCCTGGCCTTGTTTGACAGTGTCCTCATCTCCATGTGTCTCCGCTTCTTCTGTGGCATCCTCCTCTATCTTTTATCCTTAGGCGATTGGCAGGGCTTTAGAATTCTGGCTTTGACATCCATTTCAAGTCTCAGGTAAATAAGGTTAGCACGTTCATGCATAGTGGAGGGTACTGTCTCTGTGTTAAGCCCACCTTCTGATTTGACTTAAGCTAGTCCTTATTTTAAACTTTGCAAACATACATAAATTCTAATTTTTAGGAATATTTAAAAACCTGAAACTCCATGAAACCACAGTATCTTAAGAAAAACAGTGACAGGTTACTAAAGAAAGCATGTTTTCTTGATCAACATTATGCAACATGTGCATAGTTTTTACACCCGCATTATTCTGTAAGGAGGTAGCGAGGTGTTTTCCTTATTGCATGGGAGAGTACAGTGAGATCTGGATGTGAAAAATGACTTGCCCAAGGTCACTCCTGTTCAATAGCACAGCTAAGAATAGATCCAGGTCACCTGACACCCTGGCTTCATTCATTACATCACTGAGCTCCTTTCCCAAAGCAATTGTCCCACTGATCCAAACTCGAAGAGGGCAAAGGGCAGTCAAACCCTAGAGTCAGTTTGAGTGGCTTGGCTTGGCACTTTGCCCCGCCCCCACCCCATACCCATTTTCACTTTAGGATGAAGCCTATTCATAGCTGCCAACTTATCACTATTATGAAATGTAAGTCACAAGCTGGACAAATGATAAGGCATGGTAGAACCTCTGCCTGAGCCACATCTGCTAGGGAGGAGACATGCGCAAGAAGGGGGAAGGGCCCAGCCCAAGAATACACACAGATGGCTGTGTCATGGGCCTGGGGAATAGCCTAAGAAAAATGAATGTCGTGAACTACAGGAGGGTTTGCAAAACTGTTGTGCACATTTTTTAAAAGAAGTAGGGTGGGCTTCCACTGAGCTGGAGCAATCCAGAGTGGGGTGGCAGAAGCACTGCAAGCCTCATTTGCTCTTGTCTTTCTCATTCAAGCCTAGCCGAGAAGAAACTCCATCCGTGAGGACCGCCACAGATCAAGAGTATTGCCTCTACTTATGACAGACAGCTTTAATTTCTGCTGTAATCATGTTCTTTCTGTGAAGGTTAAACAGTTGGCCTCTACCCTCCTCCGAGTTATGGTCCTTCAAGGTCTTTGCATCTCCCACCCCCCCAAGAACTCTGGGAGAATCCTTTCATGTTTCTTCAGGACTCTTCATATATAAAAATATTCCTCTTGTTTAATAGCCTCCAAGAAATTCTCTAAGACATTTTCATATTCTTCTGAGAAATTCTAAGGATCTTGGATTTGGGGAAAGCTAGAACTATTCACCACCTGTCTCTTTTTCTCCTTACCCCATTTCTCCTGATAGGTTAACTGCCCACTTTGATGACTGTCAAGGAGGAAAGTAGGGAAATAAAAATATAAATTAATATCTCTGAATATTACCCTGCTCTAGAGCAGCGGCTCTCAACCTTCCTGGTGCTTTGACCCGTTAATACAGTTCCTCATGTTGTAGTGACCACCGTCCAGAAAATTACTTTTGTTGCTACTTTATAACTGTAATTTTGCTAATGTTATGAATCATAATGCAAATATCTGTGGTTTTTCAATGGCCTTTTGGGAGTCACAACTCACAGGTTGAAAAAATGCTGCTCTAGAAACACAGTAACTTGGGACCTCTTGTTAAAACCTACTTCACTTCATCTAAGGATAATCTGTAAGGTCCATATATTCACAACCCTCTCCCTGTTCACCCCTATTTAAACAAACAATTTAGTTTTCATCCAGGTGGGGCCACACAACTTACTTTTTTCCAAACCAGAGTTTTGGATTAAAGGATGGCCATGTGTAGGAGTCCCTTGAGTTAAGTCACAGAGAAGTGCTCCAGGCACTTCCAGCCTGAGACTCCCCTTCTGGAGCCTTGGCTTCTGCTTCTTCCTGCCTTTGGCTCACTCTTGCCTTTCTCTGATTTCATGAGATGCTCCCTGAGTCCCAAGGCATCACGGTTGCTTCTGATTCTGATTAAGGTGGCCCAGAACCCAGCTTCAGCCACGTTCAGCCAAAAGTAATGCAAGAATGATCACCAGTTTGCCAAAAATCAAAGCCAGGGCAAAGAGGAAACTGAAATCCAAGATAGGTCTTCGAAGTGATAGTAAGATAGCATCTAGCCACTTAGGTAGGACGTGCCCATCGAATAACTTAAAGTGACAGTCGCATGAACTGAGTTTGTGATTACTGAACCCACTTTGGCATGTTTTTTTTTTTCTTTAAAAAAAATTACTTCTAGGCACTGTCTTGACCCCCAGAGAGAGTTAAATAATCAAGATTTTCAAAGCTGGTATCTCTTGCATTCAAGAGATGTCTTGGGAGGTGGGATGGTAGAGCCAGAATGAGGTATCTCAGGGAAGATGGGCAGGAGATTAACAGGGTTGGACAGGAGAGGAACTGGATTACAGTACAAGTATGAGAACAAGAAATTGATGGAAATAGATTTGGCTCAGAATAAGAGAGAGATTTATATTTAGAGCTATCTGGACTGCCATCAGGTTTTCTTTTATGGTAGAGTGTTAGTTCAAGGCAAGGTGGGATGGGTATCCATCACTAGCCAGCCCTGAGAGGGGATGGGGCACAGTGACTGATATCTAAGCTTTCTTTAGATTAAAGATTGTATCATTTTCCCTATGAATAACACTAACTCATGGACTAGGAACGCCAGCCCTGCTTTGACAGTATGCTGTAGGAGTTATAGCACTTCACCAACATAGTTTTACAAAATCTCTCTTCTTTCATTTAAACATATATAAAAGCTACAAAGTTTGATTGGCAGAAGGCATTTCCAAAAGTAAAGGCAATAAGAATTTATTTATCCTTTATATTATAGTCAACGGTGATCAAAGCTGTTCACAGCCAATAAGTTGTTCATAAAAATTGAAAAAATAAATAACCCTCAGAATATGATTATGATAGTGCTAAGCACGGGGGATGCTGGATTTTTACGTGAAATGAGTTGGTTCCTTGAATTGTTTCAAGTGATCGCAGCGTAAACATTTTCTAAGTAAATATGCTTTTTTAATTGCTATGATGTGTGTGCATATATATGCATGTGTGTGTGTATCCATGTATGTCTGCCTTTGGAGGCCAGAAGTGTCTTCCTTGATTGCTCCATTCTTATGAGAAGACAAAGTCTCTTACTGAAGCCAGGACTCATCATATCTCTAGTCTAACTAGCCAGATTGCTCTGAAGAACCAATCTCTGCCTTTTGAGTGTGTGTGTGGTGGTGGTGGTGGTGGTGGTGGGGGACCAGGAGGAACTCAGTATCCAACCTGGCATTTATGTTGATTCTGGAGACCATAACTCCAGTCCCCATAATTGTATGGTAAGTGCTTTGTGTTAAGGTAGGTTGACATTATCTAACTGTAGTTAAAACACCTGAAGATGCAGTATAAAGGAAATGGACATAGAACTTGCATGTGTAAACCATCTTCCCAGCCATGAACCCACTTTACAAAAATAATGTATGTTGATTAGCAAGAATTCCAATGAGGGCAAAAATTATGAGATTATGAAAATGATTTAAAAATTATCTCATACTATAATTCCCATTATTAGCCATATTTTTCAAACATTATATACCTGGATATTTGTATAAGAATGAATAAACAAATATAATGAAAATAATATAATTTTTGTAAGTCCAACAAACTAAAGGAAATGAAACTAAAATAATAATGAAATTTCAACTCAATTGACCTCATTTTCAGATATATCTCTGAACACTGTGACTAAATATAATATGAATTTTGGTTAAAGATAAGCTATACTTATAAATTGTTGTCCTCATACAATATCGATTGAGTACCACCATCTTAAAGATGAGCAGAGCCTCCCCCTTCCCCCTGCTATGCTTGAGTATTAGTAAATATGTTCTTCCTTCTGCATTGTTCTATTTTGTTATTCTGTCTGGGCCGCAAGTAAATGAGTGGAAGTCGTACGCTGTGAGTGCTGGGCCTCAGTGGCTCCCATCCATGCAAACCCTGGGGACGATTCCTTTGTACTTCATTTTAAAGTATTTTTCCTACTGTTAGATAAATGTCAGCCCACCGTGCTAACATATCCCTAACACTCTGGATCTAAGACATTGTTTAAACTGCTAACCTTATTGTTTACTCACCAAAATGTTACTGCATATTGACTTAGCACCAGGAATTTTCATAGAAAATCCATATTAAATCATCCATAGTCCCTGTACTCAAAGAATACCACCAACAAGCAGTAAGTAAGCCAGCTCTGTGGCAACTCTCTTATTACATTGTCCACACGAGAACTGGCATTCCGTAGTCACTTTAGGTAAATATGTGTTTTACTAAGTCTTTACCATTTGCTATGGTAAGTGCATTAAACACTGTGCCTGATTTTTGTCTTGATAGGAAGTCATTTCCGCCCCTATTTTATTCATGACAAAGCTGAGTTTCAGCACGTAACATCCTAAAGTTTTATAAAAGGCATTGACTGTAAAATTCATGGCACCGGCTCTGGGCCTCTGGTTGTTGAAGATCATAGAGGAAGGAGATGCATTCGGTTGACTGTGATCCAGTGAGGTGAGGCGCACAGCCGTGTATGTGCAGTCTAAGAGTTAGAAGGCGGCTCAGTGCAGGGTCTCCATTACTAGATATCTAATATCAGGAAAGCCATTTCACTCCCCTAAGCCTTAGTTTTATTTCTATAAAATAGGGTTACCAGTGAGAGTATTAAATAAAATAATGTAGATAAAATACCACAGTATCTCCCTAAGTGCTTAAGAAATAACAGCTATTGGCGTTTTTAGTGTTTTTAATAAAACACTTGGGATGTTCAAACAAAAGAATACCTGCCCACCCAGGATTTCCATGGGATCAGACCTTTTTCTTACACTCTGGTGGAAGGCCTGGTGGGAGGCAGATAGAATCTAGGTAGGAAGAGAACCGAGAAGCACAAGGCCCAGAGGTACCGCTGAGGTGTGCAGTGTCTGCGCTGCCCTGTGCACCTCTTGCAACTTCCTTCCTTCACTTGTACTTCCAGAGACTCTGCAAACAGGAGCATCAGTGTTCAGAGAAGGTGACTTGCAAACAGACTATCTTATCTTACTGGACCATCTTCCCATTGAGAATGAGTCAGTGTCTGTGCAGCTCCAAGGAAACATGAGGTGACAAGGCAGTTTTAGGGCTACTGGTCCAGGAGGCTCCTGGGGCCATCCCAGGCCAGCGTAAGTACAATGGATGGCTAGAACTAAGAAGGCACCTACAGCCCCTCTCACAGTCTACATCAGAATTTCTGAATCTTCTTTTCATTGCCACCCACCTCTGGGAAGTTCATGCAACAGGTAAATTGCATGTCTGTTTATGCACTGTTTATTTATACCTGCCTCATGCCTAAGAAAGAGTAAGATTTATTCCCTTTTTGATAACCAACTGGAATGAGCCAGACTTCAGAGATCTTCTTCAGGTAGGCTCCTGCTCAGTCTGTATTCCACAAAACAGTAGCAAAATCATGTTTCTCCCAGCTTTTAAAACTTCCCAGTAGCTTCTTGTTAGGCCTGGAATTTAGATTCTTAGGTCATGAATCCCCAAATTTGCCTCATCTGGATGTTCCAGTCTGCTACTCTAATCTGTTCCAAAGCCAGTCTGTTTGCAGAGAAGAATTGTTCCCACGGACAGAGCAAGGCCGCTGAACAGAAAGCCTTGGTAGCCTTCTCTGTGTGAGGGGGATGTAGAGAGCATGTGGCTGGATACCAACAGTAGTGGTTATAAGTCTAAAAGGGCTCAGAAGTGGGGGAGTTGGCTGCTCTAGAAAAGTCATGTGAGACATTTCTGCAGAAGTGGCAGGCAGGGATAGAACCTGATGTAAAAATGTACAACTGTGAATGAAATATATGAAAAGATTTCAGATTAATGTATATGAATGACAGAGAGGAATCACATTCCATACAGAAGAAGGTGTCCAGAGGCCCAGGGAGGAATACGTGCCTTGTACTGGAAACTCTAAACGGTAGCTATGCCCGGAGGGCTTTTGTTGTGGTGGTGGTGGTGGTTTTGGTTTTGGTTTTGGTTTGGTTTGGTTTTTTTTTTTTTT
>NC_034592.1:96896855-96909318 GCF_900095145.1 Mus pahari
CCTCCCAAGTGCTGGAATTAAAGGCATCTGCTACCACTGCCTGGCAACTCGGAGTATAGTAAAAAACAGCCACACCATGAAAGACTCATTGGCAGTAGGAGGCAATTTGATTCAATAAGAGGGTCTAGAGCATAATGTAATAATAGCAATTCCCTGTATAACCTTTACTATCTGCCAGATACCATATTATTCAATAGATGCTACCAGGTATCATTAGCTGTATTTCAAGGATAAGAAATAAAGGCATCCAGAGATTATATAGCTGTCTCAGGTTGTCATGCTAAAAATGAAAGAGCTGGCATTAGAACTTGGGTCTATGTGAACTTGGTCCTACTATGCTAAAGGTAGGAATCAGGGATGCTCTGTCCCAAAGACTATGAGCTCAGAAGCATCGGAACATCTGGATTCTTTGGCATAATAGATGTGGTGGTTTAGATAGGAACCATTCCTATAGGCCTACATAGACATGTATTTGAATGCTTGACCTATAGGGAGTGACATTATTAGGAGGTGTGGTCTTTGCTGGAGTAGGTGTGGCCTTGCTGGAGAAAGTGTCACTGAGGGGGTAGGCTTTGAGGTCTTAGGCACTCAAGCTAGGCTTAATGTGGTATTCACTGCTACTGTCTATATCAAGATATAGAGAGGCCAGCCTGGTCTACAAAGTGAGNTCCAGGACAACCAGGGCTATACAGAGGAACCCTGTCTCGAAAAAAAACAAAAAAACAAAAAAACAAAACAAAACAAAACAAAAAACAAAAAAAAGGATATAGAATTCACAGCTCCTTCTCCAGTACCATGTCTGCTTTCATGCTGCCATGTTTCCTGACATGATGGTAATAAACTGTAAGCCATCCCCAGTTAGATGTTTTCTTTTATAAGACTTGCCATGATCATGGTGTCTCCTTACAGCAATAAAAACTCAAACTAAGATAGTAGGGTTGAAGCAAACCTTATTCCATAGATGATGTGATGGCTATTCTTGGTTGTCAACTTGGCTGTATTAGGAATGATTTACTATCCAGACTTCGAGGGCACACATGTAAGAGATGTTTTTGCTTCATCTGAAGTGAATAAATCCATTTGTAGTCCAGACCTTTGAGGCAGGAAGCATGCCTTTGGTTTGGATCTTGAGTTGGGAAGACATACCTCCAACCTAGGCCACACCTTCTGCTGGAAGCCTTTCTAAGGACATTGAAGAAGGAAGCTTTTGCTCTTTGCCTGCTTGCCCTCTCCTTGCTAGCAGATACATTCCTTCACTGGCATTAGAGTCTATGTCTTCAGGATTCCAGTGTAAGACTGTCTGAGATATCCAGCCTTGTAGACTGAGAAACTATTGGATTTTTGGACTTTCTGTCACTGCCAACCATTGTTGGTTAGATAGATAACACATACACACACATGTGTTATACACACATATATGTAATGCCATATAGAGTAAGAATGGGGTTCTAGCTTAATTTCTCTATACATGGATTTCCAGTTTGTCCAGCAACATTTGCTGAAACATTTGTCTGTTCCTTATTTATACAAAAACACAGCTCTCAACTCAAAGGGAAATAACAAATAATTTATTCTCTCTAGAGAGAGAGAGAGAGAGAGAGAGAGAGAGAGAGAGAGAGAGAGAGAGAGAGAGAGAAGAGAGAGATTCATTCTATAAGTTCTGTTATTTTAGAAAATAAAGACTAACACAGATGGCTAGAGAAGTTGGAGTCCCAGAACAGGCTACAGAGCCATAATGATCTGGTTTCCACTGTTATGTCAAAACTCCAGGTCTCCAGTTGAAGACTTTTGCCTTTGTACATGGGCCAGGTGGGGTAACTTAAAGATAGCCCTTCAGGCGCTGTATGGTAAATGTCAAATCAAGTGGCTAGATTTAAGAAGAGAAGGTTTGGAAATACTGGGGTGGAGGGGTAGATGTGGCCTGGGTCTCTCTTAAGCTGACACTGATTGCTTTGTAATAATAGAGGCAATTTTAAAAACATTTTAATTTTACTCTGTATCACTAGAGTTTCAATACTTTTGATTGTTTTTCTTTTGGTTCTTATTGATGAAAATGTGTGTTTTCTCCCTATATCTAAATTTCTTAAGTTTCCCTTTCACCTCTTACTATCTTGTGGGGTTTTTTCCTCTAGATAGCTCCATTCACATCCTGTGTGTACCCTGAATTTTCTGTTTACCTAGAAAAGGAGTTTAGTAAGTGTGTCCCTTTCTCTGCCTGAAGAGTTATGGAATGACACTGTAAATGGTTAAGAGACATTGAGAAACTTGCCAAAGAATCTCCCCACTCTTAGTAATTAATAAAACTGGACCCAAGGCCAAGGCTTCTCACTCTAAGTTCATTACTTTCCTCTGCATCCGCACTGTGGGAGGTGCACTGTCTCTTGTGCTCAATCAGAGCACATGGGTATATGCTGAATAGTCCATATTGTGTGATTGACAGAGAAAAACTAGCAAAAGAGTGAGTCTGTCTTCATAGTGACTCCAGAGTCCTGATCAGTCCTTGAAGAGACTTGAGAGCTTGTGATCCTAAACCAGCTACATTAATATCCCAGATCCACCACTTACTGCCTGAGAAACCACAGACAACCTCCTACCCCCGTCTGTGCATCATGTAAAATGGACACTTATTACATACATGATAGACTTTTGTTTTGTGAAAAATGTGTTAAACCAGGTTGAAGAAATGCCAGGTCATCTGGGCTGGGAAGACTCTTGGAACTTATCAGTACTTCCATTATTCAAACATAGCTGGAATCCTTTTAATTAGCTTCACAGTTGGCCATTCTTCACTGAAAGGGGACTTTGAAAATGGCTTATGAATAGATGTATATAATAAAAACTTAAATAGTCTATAACTGGTCACATTTCCAGAATGAGTTTTCTTAGAGACAGGAAAGAAGCTATATTTAGATGGAAAGTAAATACAGAGAGGCCAGCTAGAGATGGAGAGAAAAGAGAGAGAGAGAGAGAGAGAGAGAGAGAGAGAGAGAGAGAGAGAGAGAGAGAGAGATCCATCTAGAATGGGGTAGAGGAAAAGGCCCACTATGTAGTAAGTGCTCCAAAAGGATGATTAAGAGGAAGATGGGAAGATGTCCTATTACCCTTGTTGCTCCAAACAGTTGTCTTTCTCAAACGTCCTTCAGTGAAGTTCATGTTTCTCACATTTTTATATGCTGATTTGCTGCAGTTTTAAGGTAAATTTATTTATTTATTTAAATAAGATGGCATATGTGAATTTGTCCCCCAAAAGCATTATGGGAGTCTGAGATATCATAGTCAGCAGTCAGTTCAACCGTGATAATAAACATTTCATCGTATTGGAAGAGAATGACATATAAGGGAGTATACAGGGTTTCTTTGCTGTGGACTGTAGGAAGTTTGACCTCACTGAGACTGTACCTAGCAGCTGCTGGCAAGCATTGTGCACACTGGACTGTGCTGGTTCTTCTCCATGCAGAGGAACAGGAGCGCCCTATCTCCTTGAATTCTTGTAAAGCAAGAGGAGTGGAAGAAGACAATAGACGGTGACACACTTAGAAGACAACAGTGTTTCCTGCCAGATTCCCAGCCCTCTCCCTAGAAATAACCTGTTAAGTCTTTGGGATCGAAACCCGCCTCTACAAAGAACAGTGCCTGCCTTTGACAGAGGTCCAGTGAATTCATTAGATAGGAATAGAAAGAAAAACTCTTTGCATCTAAAACTTCTCCTTAGCACAGTGAGATCCCCATCCAGGCCCAAGGGTCAGCCCTCAGATTTTAAAATAGAAATCTTGATGTAACTGACCCATTAGACTTTACTTTTGGAAGCAGCAGAGTGTGGATTGTAGGAAGATTTCTGATTGAGTGTTCAATTTTTGTATAAACCAAAATATTGATCAGTCAGTCACACTGATGGACAGCATGTGGATATTGGCATTAGTAACATTCTGAGGAGTCAAGACCATGAAAAGTGATGGGAAATTCATCAAGAGTCTAATGGCTAATATTTGGCTGTCTATAGATCCCTTAAGTACAAGTCAATCAAATTGTATGTGTTGAGGTCTCAGGTGGTCTAAATACCTAAATTAGTAAAATGCAATGATTACTGGGGCCTACCTTCTTGTTTGAAACAAAAATTCTTGTACTTTGAAATATTGTGAATCATGGCTTAAAGAAACATGGATTATATTCAGTTTTCCAAGAAGAGCTCACATAATAATAGATACAAAACCAAACCAAACTATCCCCCGCCCCCCAAAAACCAAACCAAATCAAAACTACAAGGAAACCAGCTCAGGATGGAAATAGTTCTGAGGCCAGTTCCTCCAAGTACAAAATCCTCCATGGCAGGAGACATTATCAACCCCGCAGCAGATTAGGATGTGAGGAGACGCTGATCAAAGTCTTCCTGCCTGCAGAACTGCATGGACAATTACTTAGTTCCATTACAATTTCTATCATATAACTGTCAAGGTGAATTTAAAAGACACAAGTTTATCAGGCCTCTCCTTAAAAGTCCATTTGCCTGTTTTTGATTCCTTTGGGATGAGAAACACCTACTGTAAGGGTCCAAATACAATGAGAGTTTTATTCTGCTCGCAGGCTCAGTTTAAATCACATTGGAATTCCGGGGTAGATGAACCTTATCTTACTCCATCTCTAGGCATTCCAGAACTATTATTGGGGCATGAAGCCTGGAGCCTGTTTTATGATTTTTGTTTTTTACTATTAGCAGTTGATTTGCCTGGGCTTCCTGGACTTGCCCAGTTCTACAATCTAATCTCCTTAACTACCATTCGAAGCCTTCTCACTGTTCCTGAGCTTTTTCTCTTTCATGCTTTTTCTCCCTCTAAAAACTTAACCCGGTGATCATGTGTTTGCAGGTTCTATTGAGGTCACATTAATAATACACCATTCATTATTTCCTGCTTACATTGGGCTCAGTTTACTTCTTAAATCCTCCCTCAGTTTCCTAGACTCCTCGTATTCTCAGCACTCCAGCCAATCTAGCTAACCAAGGTCTGAGCATCCAAGTGTCTCCTATCCTTGTCCTCGTGCCACCTTGTCCCTTCTTCTGCTGCACTCCATCGAGACACTGCACTGTGGTGGTGTAGCTCAGTGGTAGTGAACTTGCCTAGCATGTGCAATGCTCTGGGCTCCATCCTTGGGAAGAGTGGCCCCTTTCTCTTGGGCCTGCATCAGCACCGCTTGATTTCATGGGCCTGCAGAGCTTTTCTCTATAAACATCAACTATTTCCTACCTTCGCTCAAAACTTGTCTCTATTTCTCCATGCTGTTGTAAGCTTTTTCTCTCTACCCGTTTCCCGACATCATGCCTTCTTCCTCCAGATTTTTATAACCAAACATGTTGTCCCCCCCTTTTCCTTTTACCTTCAGCCCCTCAAAAATCTCCCTGAGAACCTACTTGTTTTAATAAAGCCACCAAGAGATCTTGTTCACAGGCACCAAGAAAAGGTAGGCTCTGTGTACCCTGGGGTGGGCTCAGGTGCATCACCCTGTTACACAAGCCTCCTGTGATGTCATTTAGCTGCTGTGATGTCACTTAGCTGCTGTGATGTCAGTCATTGTGCTGTGGGATATGTGCTCTTCTTTGATTGGAAACGTCCCAGATCCTCATCCTCTTCTTTGATTCATTATTTCTGTGGCAAAGCTAGCCTCCATCATTTATCTTATTCTTTCATCTTAAAATTGTATTGTTTATTTCCACATCCTCCATACTTTCTTAACCTTTACCAAAATCATCTGCTCTTTTGTTTTCCTTGTACCTTTTTGAAACTCTTGGCCGATAAGCAGTCCTATTGGCAGCAAGGCTGTGCTGAGAGGTTGCTGACTGGATTCAGACTCCCTTGTGTTGAAGCTCACTCTACCCCAGTGCTCCTCGTGAACTTCATATATCATGACATATAAAATGAAGATCACAACCCTGTGAAGTTGAAGATAAATAGCTAGAGCTAAATAAGCGAAAAAGAAAAAGAAAATTAGAAACTAACTTATTGCCAAACCTCATAACTGGTGTCAGTCTCCTCGCTCCAGTCTCTTCCCTCAGTTCATGATGGCTGTACTATGCTTGCCTGCTCACTTGGACGTGGCTGCTGGTTCTTCCTCTGAAGATCCGTGTTCATAGCTCTTCACTGGGAGTGCTCTACCTTTCTTCCTCTTGCCATTCTTCCACCTGGTAACTGGGTGTATCTATGGCCATGACATCCACCTCATCTACTGGGGCACTTTGTTGGGGAGGAAGATACAAAACATTCACTCCAGATAGAGGAAGCACCAACAGAACAAAGTATTACATTCAAGTCCAGCTGGGTGAACCAGTGAGTTTATCTGTGTTATGTATAGGAAAACAAATGGCTCAAGACAGTTACAACATTGGATCTGACACATTGTTTATCTCTTATACAGCAGTGACTGAGATCTTAGAAATGGAGGAACTCATGTGGAGCTTGTTTTCCTTCCTTGAGGGAACGTTGGGCCAGATCTCATGAGGGTCTCATGCAGGTCATCAGAGGCGCTCAGCTTCGAGCTTCTGATGGTCATGCTCGCCCTGGAGGCAATGGCTACACCACACCATCAATGAACACTAAGTTAGTGTTTGCTTGTAATCTATGTTCCCCCCCCCCCATATACTTTAGTAATGGCATCTGGTTTTTAATAAAATCGTTATATCCATGAGCCCTTTAAATATAAACACATTTGAGTCATTGCATCTAGAGAATGCACGGCTGTATCTTATATTAACAGTTGGTGACCTTAATCCAGTACTGTGAGTCATCATGTTTTTAACTACATTGGTGAGTTGTATTTCATTTGAATACTCTAGCATGAAGAAGCACTGACTATAATAGTTACATTAATGATGCTTCGGGCCTGGGAAGGCAGTTAGTACTTAAGAAAAACTGAGGAAATATGTCCTGCCTTTCAAACTCAAGATTAGAAAACAAATGCAAAGCAAACAGGAACATGATTCACTTTTCCTCTGTTAATAACCATTAGTGAAATTAAGTTTGCATTACTGAAGTTACTTGTATTATGGATGTGTTATTTACGGAAGCATTCTAATGATCAAAAAAAAAATGTCTTTTAGGGGAAAGATGTGAAGGTTATAAATTTGTTTGGTTCACATAGTTGTGTAGTTAAATTGATTTCTTTTACTAATGTCAGGCCCTGTGAGGAGGATTACCTTGATAAATCCTGATCTCTTAATCCACATACAATCCTTCGGCTGGAAAGTTGATTTATCATGAAGTATGTGCCCACTTTAGAGAATACCATTACTTAATCTGATGGCAAAAAAAAGTGCTTAATAATTGCTCAGTTGGAGCCGTGTGTTTCACACACTTATTTTGTAAGTTGGGATACAAAAAGTCGTATCATTTTCAACTTTTAAAATCAAAGCCTTTCCCAAGAAAACACTTTTGGTAAAGCCTGGATCCCAGGGTCTAGTTTCTCTCTCATCCTGAATTCTTCTAGCATATCTAGTTGCCTCATTTATTAGATATTTGTTACATTTTAGTCTGTCTCTCAGAATTACCGCAGACAGTATAGATTTTTCTATACACAGGATTTCTGTTCCCAAGATTCACTGCACACAGTAGAAGGAAGAGAACAAGCAAGCAGAGTTTCCTACTGGGAATCAAAGTAGCAGCCACTGGTCATAAAACTCAGTTCTAAATTACATGTACTTATTTGCTTAGTCAGATTAGGATGATAGTCCCAAATTTAACAATATTTTCATTAAATTAATTTCTGTTTCACAAAGAATATTTTACTGCTTTTATTAATGTGTGTTGAATAGAATTCTGGAAGCAACATGAAGTCACTATACTGGGTTATCTAGGGCTACAAAATACTTCAAAATACATCAAAAACTTGATTTTTCCAATAAATTTCAAAAATGTATATTTATTTCAACTCTGAAAACTATTAAGATCAAGACACAAGCTCTCTGCTCAAACATGTCTATAGCACATGGCTTTGGAGTAAGTTTTTAATTTTTTTAAATTATCTTTAATCGTTTTTTTTTAACAGTCCAGTCATCATTCTCTTCAAAGTCAGCCCTCAGACAGTTCCACATTCCATACCTCCTCCCCTGTCTCCAAGAGGATGTTCCCACCCTACGCACACACCCCACCCTACCCCACATATTTTTTAATCAATGGATATTTATCATGTAGTCTAGACATTTACTTTTTAAATTAAAAGGTAACCTGGAAAAAATGTATATTTATGTTCTTTATTCTTTAGCTATTCTACTAGGGTAGTTATAATTTCTAATCTCTCTATAGTACAACCCTTTTATGTTTTTTTTTATTGTTTTCCTATAAAGATGTAGAAACAGAACTGAAACTAGATTGAAGGAATTGTCTGGTAGTGTTTCTACAGCTATACATAACAATTTGAAGGAATCATTAGAGAACTGTCCATGTGACATGCCCAACTGTAAGGATTGTCAGCATGAAGCTGACAGAGGCACATGAATGGCAAAGCAACGTAGTTTATTGGAAAGATGTGTACTATTGATATAAGATGTGTACACTGTTTCTTTTTCTAAGTACTTGGGCCAGACTGTTGCTTCTGTAGCTTAGAAAACATCTGTCTTAGCACCTATTGCAGTTATGGCTATCTGTAATTGGGGTATTTATTCTTATAAACTCTGATGCCAAGGGGTAAGAACTAGTTATAGTTCATAGGTAATCTTTGGAACATGTAACCTTCTGCCAAAGGTTTATGGCTTTGACTGTTAGCTAGACAGCTGGGTGACAAGAAGAACTGCCCTAAGACTGCTAAGGACTGCTGGCTGTACTCTGACCTTTCCTTATTGCATCCCCTCTGGTAGAATCCCACTGCTATTTAATCATAATTATCTTAATTTGAGGCGTTTTTAACTTTCTCGCCCTTCTGGGGACACCATGGAACAAGTCCTCTGTGGGCTCTTGATCACAAGCACTAACATACCTCCAGGACAAGAATTCTTAATAGGAATTTAAAGGAAGACAAATAACTCAACTAAAAAATGGGGAGCAGACCTAAACAGGGCATTCTCAAAAGAGGAAACTCAGTTGAGTGAAAAACACTTAAATAAATGTTCAGCATTCTTAGCCATCTGAGAAATGCCAATCAAAACTATTTTGAGATTTCATCTTACACCTGTTAGCCTGACTTGAATCAATGAAACAAATGACACCTCATGGTGGCAGGGATACCCTTTGTTTCTGGTGGCAGTGCAAATTTATATAGACACAAAGGGAATCACCGTGGCAGTTTCTCGGGCAGATAGTAATCATTCTACCTTAGGATCCAGCTATGTACTCAAAGGATGCTTCTTTTTGCCACAGAAAAACTTGCTCAGCCATGGGCACTCCTGCCATCTTCTTTAAAGCCAGAAATTGGAAAGAATCCAGATTCAACAGAAGAATAGATAAATAAAATGTAGTGCATTTACACAATGGAGTATTACTCTGCCATTAAAAAAGAAAAAAAGGAAGAAAAAATATCATGAACTTTGCAGGTAAATGGATGGAACTAGAAAAAAAATCTTACTTAGTGAAGTTTCCCAGAAAAACAAGTATGGTATATAGTTGCTTATATGTGGATATTAGCTGCTAAATCACTGATAAGCAAGTTAGACTCTATAGAACCACAAGGGTTCAGAATAGAGTAAGGGGACAGATAGATCTTTTTAGAAAACTGAAATAGAATAATAGTTATAGATGGATGGTTGGGAGGGACACATGGGTAAGGGAGGGAAGACAGAGTAAGGACAGCCAAAATTAAGGGCCATTTAAGTAAGTATGAAAACCTAATACAGTAGAAGATCCCATATGGGAGCTCTCTCTATATATATGATTTGTATATATACACAAATTCTAACTGAAATCACCAAATAATGGGGGCGACAGAGCCCCAACTAGCCATTTCTTCTCACCAATGAAGCTTCTAGTACTGAGATTGGGTTACATCTGATTGAGTAGTTGGCCAAAGGAATACACAGGAATTCCCAAACAACACAGGCTGTTGCTAAGACTGTAGTTTGCTTCCCACAAACTGACAGCAAGGCCCTATTGCTGAAGACAATACCTACTCATTGAATATGGAGAAGTTGAGCTGGTCCCTACATAGAGCCTTCACTGCTACAGGCTAGCATCTTTGGTACAGGAAGGTACTATGTACACTACCAAAAGAGAAACATAAAAACCAACCCAGCCACAAACCCTTTGGTCTACAATAGTGTCTTACCTGCAAGATATTCTAGGGCAATAGTGGTACAAAGCTTGTGAGAGTAACCAACCAATATCTGATTTGACTTGAGGCCTACTCCATGAGATGGAACTCGTACCCAATACTACTTGGATATCCAAACATAGATAGCCCAAAGACCTAGGGTAAAACCAAATACTGCTGGTCTCTCTTTTTTTTTTTTTTTTTTAATGTAGCAGTAAAATGACTCCTAATGACATTCTGCTAAGCTCATAGATCAGTGCCTTGTTTAGCCATCACCAGAGAACTTTCTCCTGCTGCAGTTGAGGACAAATGCAGAAACATGTAGCTAGACATTAGGCAGAGAGTGGAGACAGAACACTCAGCCCTAAACAGGGTGTCTCCTTCAAATCTGTCCTCTCAGGGTTTAGGGAACTGTGGAAGAGGAGGCAGAAGTGTGAGAGCCAGAGTGGATAGAGGACATCAAGAAAACAAGACCTCTAAAAAGCATGCTCCCAGCTCATGGACTCACAAAGATTGAGGCACCATGAACAGGGCCATCAGAGGCCTGCGCCACATCCTCTGCATGTGGGATTTACGAATGAATGGGTCTCTGAATCTTATGCCTTTATGTGGGCTCTTTTCTTACATTTGCTTGTTTTATGTTTTACATTTGTTAGTTTTTGTTTTACCTTATTATATTTTACATCACAAAAATTAAATTTCTCAAAATTGTCAATATTTAAAAAGAAAGAAGGAAGGGAGAAAAGAAAGAGGAGAAAGAGTGAAAGAAAGAAAGAGAAAGAAAGAGGAAGAAAAAAAGAAAGAAAGAAAGAAAGAGAAAGGAAGAAAGAAAGAAAGAGAAAGAAAGAGAGAAAGAAAGAAACAAAGAAAGAAACAAAGAAACAAAGAAAGAAAGAGTTAATTACATATTCTTTCCTCCTGCTGCTAAATAGAATTTATATTCTGGTCAAGATGTACATAGATCATGGTTAATAGGTTAGCCACAACAAACTATTAATAACCTCTTTCCAAAGGGAAGGAAAATTAGTCCTCCATTGGTGATGCTAGAAGCCCCTTGAGGTCTTGACATACCAAGTAAGAATCAATAAAATTTTAGGAAATGCAGTCTTTTATAGCTTCCACATACAAAGCTTTTTAAGCAGATAGGATTCAAGTTCCAACTCTGTAACTAACGGCTTTGCAGATTTGGGTTCCCATGGTCCAGTTGAAGAATTACTAATACTCATCTCATACTTTCATGGAAAAAGATGCATGAGGCTTGGGATACACTCTGTCTATATCCTGGCATTGGTTAATGTTATTTTCCTTCTCCTCATCCTCTTCTACCCTTTAGGCAAATATTTAACGTTTATTAAATCAACTATGTCTTGATTTTGGTTTTTCATCCTCAGATGTTACCTCCCCATCCTCTGATTGGTTCACTAAGAAAAACAAACTTGGCAGAGCGGAGTGGAGATGATAGTCATCCACTGTAATAGCATGGAGTGCAGGTGCTCCCAGCTCATGGCCATGGCTTCCCTCACTGGGTTGCCCTGTTCCTTCCCACCCCAGGTAGATCATTTGTTTAATCACTGTATGCATACAGTTAGGGGTATTTTCAAAATTACAGTTTTTATGGTGAATTTCATAAAATTACACTAGATTAAGATGAGTGGGAACCTCTTTTTGATTCCCATGGTAAACATCAGTTTGTGAAGTGTGAATAGAAATAACAAGCAGAAAGATATCAGGTGTGTCTATGAAAATGTTACCTGTAAATTAGTCTCTTATAGGATCCTGAATATTTAATCAGAAAAGAAATTCTAAAAGAATGTTTCTCTGAAGAATTAAAAAAATCGTGAGTGAGAAACCTTGTGAGAACGTTGGCTGAATGGACTTTCATGTTAAATACTATTGAACAATAAATTCTGCTTTTTGGATGATATCTTGTTTCTCTTGTTTCCTTTCTTTTAAAAGTTGCCCTTAATTGAGGATTGGGGAGTTGTGAGAGATCTCTGTTGGGAGTCTAAAAATCTACATTTGAGTTGCACAATTATTGTATACAGGTCATCTATACAAGTGATGAGGACCAAGCCAGTGAGCATAGTGGCCATGACTGGGGGGAGGTGTGTGACTCACATAGCAGTTCAAACTGGACAACTTTTCTTTTCTCCTTTCCTTTCCTTTCCTTTCCTTTCCTTTCCTTTCCTTTCCTTTCCTTTCCTTTCCTTTCCTTTCCTTTCCTTTCCTTTCCTTTCCT
>NC_034592.1:96909552-96916436 GCF_900095145.1 Mus pahari
TCTTTCTTTCTTTCTTTCTTTCTTTCTTCTTTTTTTTCAAGACAGGGTTTCTCTGTATAGCCCTGGCTGTCCTGGAACTCACTTTGTAGTCCAGGCTGGCCTCGAACTCAGAAATCCGCCTGCCTCTGCCTCCTGAGTGCTGGGACTAAAGGTATATGCCACCATACCGGGCTTCTTATGGGTTTTCTACAACTGTCACATTAGAATGATCTATAAATGTAGACTATGTAAAATGAAAACACAAGAGATATGAAACAAGGAGTGCTTTCTTCCAATAGAGATGACTCTAAAGGAATGGAGAGAGTTGACTGAGAAGTGCTCTGTCCTAGAACCCCGACGTTCCTTCTCTTCTAATACAGGGCTTCAAATCCTAGAGTCCCTCAGGGGGTCCTGTCTGAAGCCTTGGCCCTGTAAAGGGGGAACTCAAATATCTCTTCTAATCAAAGCTGTTCTTAAGAGCAAACTCTCCAATCTGGAAACACAGGTTTCTCTTAGCATATGCAGTGATTATTTTTCACTCAAAGTTCCCATGAGGGTGAGGGATAAGAACTAGGTGGCGTAGGCCGTCAAATCTAAAAGAAATGCTTGCATTTTTGAAAAAGAAGGTATATTTGACAAGACAGGGCTGTTACATCCTCAAACATATGTCAAGGAAAAAAGATAATGAAGAGACAGGAAACACTGAGAAAGAGAGGCTTTTCATAGTCTTTCAATGATTCTTTTGTATTTGAAAAGGCTTTTTATTTGATGTTACCACTTCCTTTTGTGTTCTCTCAGCATTACAAGAAGGAAGCTCTAGACCAGTGTACACTGCAGAGTCCAATTCCTGCCTTTGAAACTTCAATTTGATTGTGAAATTACCAACATTCTGATCTGGGAAATTTCTACAACAGATAAAATTTCTACTCCATTCGAGTTGCAGTGTGAGCTTGCTTTGTGAGATGCTACATGGTCAGCCATTGTGGTAAAGCCTGGAGCATCCAGTAAGTCTAAATCCCATAGCTACTTCCACTTTAAGTCATGAGGAAGTGGTTTATTTCTTCAATATGGATAACATACATTATAGAGATGGTATAAAGCAGATAGTCACGTGAACCCATTGATGTATGGAGGCTTCCATACCTTATGTTCTCATGTGGATGATGTGGGAAAACTGATACTTTTCTTTATGTAATGAGACTTGGAGGAAGAGGCAGCAGGGAGTGGGGGAGGACAAGCATAGAGAAGATTCATTGTGGTGTTTCAGGGCCTCTTCAGGGCATATCATGAAGCATATCTGGGTAACTGAGCAGGGTGGTAGCTGGCTCTGAAATAAATGTGTAGTAAGTAAGTAAGTAAGTAAATAAATAAATAAATAAATAACACAGCCATGAACGTGGCCCCAAAATACAAACCCTTTCCCTCCCTGCTTTGATAACTCTCTGTGAATTTGCCTAAATTAAGATGATAGCATGACCAAGATTTGGCTTCCCTTTTATTCGTCGTAGATACTTGCCAGCATAATAAGACCCAACTTGGAGTGTGAGTGATTTCACAGTAAAAGTGGAGTTTGAAAGATATATGCGATACAAGATATATAGCCTGGCTTGATGCTTCTCTACTTGTAATGCAAAGAAAATCATAAAAGTTGTGAGTCTTTCTGAAGAAAAGCCATTGAGAGAGTATACAGTATCAGTTTCAGTACTTCCTGGGTCACTATCTTCTCTCTTTTACTTAGCTACAGGCTTCTGGCATGAAACGAACCTTTCTTGTCAGGGATGACTCTTGCCCCATGCTCCCTGAAACCCATGTTGTCTCCTACCTGTGTGTGAGTCCTACCTTTATCTGATGTCTCATATTTGTTTCCATCTCTCATTTGTTCCCTCAGTGTCCCTATTCTTACTGCCCTCTTCTCTTCACCTTAAAAAGATTCCTAGATTCCCCGTGTCTTAGAGAAACAAAACAAACGTGGCAAACACAGGACTTTATACCTGCTTCTCATGTGCCTCCCCCCGCTCCCCCCAAACTGTTCTCATTGTTATCCAGTAGAACAGTATTATCTGTTGCTCTACTGAAAACAAAAACAAAAAACTACTTTCCAGTTTATAATCCTGTCCATTTCTTTCTTTTTCAACTTCCGTTCAGAATTTGATGCCCCTAACTCCTCATTCTTGAATACCTGCCAGTCTCTTTCTACTCCAGTTTGTGCTGACATTCCTGCCAAGTTAATCTTCCTTGAATTTAGAGCTAAACATACTTCCCTGATCAAAACTCATCAGTGACTTCGTGCATAATTTGCCCATGAAGTTAGAATTAATTTCCAAGCAACCTGAATTTAAACATTTCTGCAGCAGGGCATCAACCTTGCTGTGGTTTAATTTTTTTTTCCTCTAAAGTTCCTGTGTTAGAGACTGAGCGCCCAGTGCCATTGTGTTTGTAAAGGGAGAAAAGGGTAGGTATGCAGGCTGTGAAGGCTCCACTTTCATAAATAATGTTGTCATTGCTGGAAAAGGTTTGTTATAGGAAGTTTATTTTTTTAACTTTTTAAAGATTTATTTTGTATGTATGAGTATTGTGCTTACATGTCTGTATGTTCCACATACCTGCCTGCCTGATGCCTATGGAGGCCAGAAGAGGGCATCAGATTCCTTGAAAGATGGCTGTGTGGGGAATAGAACTGGGGTCATGTGGACCAGTAGTCTGTTCCCTTAACCACTGAGCTATCTTCCCAGTCCTGTGGGTTTGGCTTAAAGCAGGTTTAGCTCCATTTGCTAGTGGATTCCTGTCCTCTACCTCCTGGATAAGGAGTTGGAACGCCCTCACCGGGTTTCACGCCACGGTTTAAGGTTTCCAGCCTCCAGAACCACTACTCAAACGATACACTTATCTTTAAAACGTATTCAGCCCCAGTTTATATTCTTTGACTAATCTCTCCTGATAGACATCTGAAAAAGAGTGAATTTTCCCATTATATGTATTAGCTGATTTTCCTGTCTTACATAATGACCCCAATTCTTGGCAATTCATTTTCTTCATCTCTATCTGTCAAACTTACCTTTTAGTTAGGAGCTTCTTGAAATGTTTTCTTCTGCCTGGCAAATTATCCTAATCCTACAAATGTGGTGTGCTGCAAACATTTTTAACTCCTCTGCATAGTTTTTTTTTGATATCTTATGGGTTGGGTCTCTTTCTGATTTTATTTCTAGTAAGTTTTAAAATCACTCTTAGTCGTACTTTTACAATGTGTATGTTAACAACAAAAACAAGAATGTTTTCTTCAAATGAAAGAAAATCCAGGAAGTTGTATGTCTCCCTTCATGTTTATAATTCCTGTTTGAGGAATTAAGCAAAGTGCATAACAATAGCACTGCACTGAATGCCAGGGGCAGATGGGAAGGGGGCTGAGAGGCATGGATTTGTCCAAGATCACAAGAAGGAGAATTAAACTATTTAGACTTGAATAAACATTGGGAAGGAGCAATAGCTGGTATCTAGGGAAAGGATCTATGTCTAAGGCAGTGACTGGTTCCCAAGAGGAGGCGTGGTCTCTGTTAGAGTGCATGCCCACAGCTCATCTCAGACTAGCAAGGAGGGAGCCAGGGAATAAACACACTGGCCACTCTTCATTTCCCTCTGCAATCTGCTATGATTGTTTCTCAAAGTCCAAGTGAAAGTCTAGGTCTAAATTGCAGAAGAACTTATTAACTGAATTCATACAAGTCTGTTGTCTGGTAGCTTGGATGGTGTGAAGAGTAAAGCATGAACCTTATTGGAAACAAGTAGAACTTTTTAATGTTCAATAGTGGACATTATGGAAAATCAGTTTCTGCAATATTGGGCCCAGATGGAGTCCCAGGTCATGACTGTGCTAGTGGCTAACCAAAGAAAGCTTTGTATTGGTCTTTTAGGGCCAAAATCAATTAGGAAATGTAAGATCAGCAGACAGGATGACTGCAACTAATTCTTTGAACTTATTTTGGGTATTTTGTGAAATACATTATGAACGTTGGATAGCATCTCCTAAAAGGCAATCATTTCTCATTATGAGGAGGCACAACATATATTTCCATCTGGAGTAGAGTGATGTCACCTACTTGCTATTGGAAAACAAGTCAGGGAATAAATCAGCACACAGTGTTGTCACAGAGAAAATGTCAGCCTGGGAGTTAGTAAGAGGAAATGGGAGGCATGAGAATCCCTGGGGATACAAAGTGCTTTGACACTGAGCACAACCAGAGAAAGCCACTTCATAGACCAAATGAAGATGTATAATCCAGTGTGTGGTTCCTGTAGAGCTGCAGTGTTTGAACCAAAGCAGAATGAGAGGATGCTGCCTGAAATAGCCCAGCATAGCAGGTAGTGCTGGGGCACTGAACGCCACTCCACACTCTGTGTCCTTTTACTTTGCCTCTTTCCTGTAAGACAGCTCTTCTCCCTCTGGTTTCTCAAATGGAAAAAAAAAAAAAATCTATGTAATGACTCAGCGCTGCAATCTTCCTTGCTAATGGATCCTCTCAGCTAGAGCCTTGGGCCTTCAAAGCCTCTTTTAGCTCGGTGCCTTAGAGGGCTCAGAGTGTTGATTCGCTCACACACAGGGTAAAAATTTTTGGAGTTTCTTGATCACAGATACTGCCTTGGGTATGAGGTCTATTGCTGTGTCACAAAAGCAACGTGTGGTGGACAGGGTTCATTTCTTCCTCCAACCCTCAGGTCACATTCTGCCAGTGAAGAATCAGGTCAGGAACTCAAGGCAGAAGCCTGGAGGCAGGAAGTGAAGCGGAAGCTGTGGAAGAGTGCTGCTTATTGACTTGCTCACTTTAATGCAAATCAGGACCATTTTCACAGTGGGCTGGCTGGCTCTCCTGTAGCAATCATCAATCAAGGAAACACCTAGCAGACTTGCCTATAGGTCATCTTAGGGAAGCATTTTCTCAGTTGAGAGTCCCTCTTCCCAGATGTTAACGTCAGCACAGAACCAATACAGCTATAGACATGGGTCTCACAAATATGGTAAAGACACCCTAGTTAAAGTCTCATGAAGGATGAAGATGCCACAATAATAGAAAGACTTTTTCATAATGGCAGCTTCAAGCACTGCATTATACTTATTGCTATAAAATTTCATATCATAATTTCCTGAAACTTAGCTTGAGTTTTGTGATTGGGACGCAACAGTCTTTTTTTTGTATGTGGATGTACAGACCTTTATTGATGGTATTCAAGAGAGTAGAGCTCTCTAGATCCCTCTCAGTATTCTGGGGGTCTGGGATGAAAACTGTGAGGCCAAAAGTAGTGTTCCCTAACTCCTGGGTGTCCATCGCTACTGGAAACCTGGAGTCAGGAGTGAAGTGGGGCCTGCACTAGAATTGGAAGATGAGCCCCAGGCCAGGGGTAGGGGAAACTCCAGCTTAGCTTAGCAGCGAGTGTCCTAGAACATAAAGAGGTCTTCTGCAAGAGGCTTAGGTGGCCGTTCTGTATGCTCAGGCTGCCCCCACAACAGTTCTTGATGAGAAAATGAGAAAGACATCCCTTACTTGTCTATATTGCTTATTTATTGTTCATCATGGAAAATGGGTGTGTAGGACTTACTCCAGGTGAACCAGAGATTAAATACCTTCTGCGGGAAGGAATATGTGGGAAGGGAAGCTTATTGACTAAACCCTCTGGGCTGGTCCATCTAGATACCTCATTGGCATGGAGACTCCGTGTTATGTGATGAGAGGTCACAATCTTCCCATGGGGGTCGTGGTCACATGCTCCAGGACAGGAGCCCAGGTTGGGAATATGTGAAATTCCTACCCATCTCAGATCTGAGGGTACTGGAGTTTCTGAACACACTTGGCCTTCCCAGTCTTTATCTGGTGACATGGCTACACTTGCCCCACAACCCCTCCCTTTTCTTTTCTTTTTTGAAAGGGGAGGTGTCATTGGAGTGACTCTCTCTCGTGTTATTTGTAGTAAAAAATTGGGCTGGACTGGGCTGGGGTGGAAGTATTAAAATAGAACACAACATAAGCCAGAGGCTTAATACAACATAAGCCAGAGGATTAATGAAGGGGGAGGGCTAGAAAGACAAGGGATTATTGAACTAATTAATTGTTCAGTGGATTGAAATTGAGGGTGAGTTTGCACAGATTTTGTGAGGGTATTAACATTAGTTTTTAAACATTTGATTTATCTACATAGATATAACGCTTTCCTTACTATCATGTAAGTTTCCCCAAGTCCAATAGCCATTAGGCTCTGGTAAGAGAGTTCATTTGTCGCTGGAAGGTCTCAAGGCTGTCTGTCATCTGTGGGTTTCACTTTCTGCTTGTCTTGAAAGTCTTCAGTCCAATAATTTGTCTGGACAAAGGAGGCTTCACAGACCCCAGGGAGGTCCAAGGAGATGGCAGGTCTGTCTCTGTCCGGCCTGTGGTAGCAGCATTGTCTTTTTTCCTTTTGTAGAGATAAACCTGTAGAATAATCCTCACAGGGGAGCAGAAGCCCAGCAGGGTGATGTCTGTATAGGGTGGGTAATGTGTATGCTGAGCCTTTTTTTTTTTCAAGAAAATATTCTCTATATGAAAAGATTATTCAAGAAAATATTTTCTAAGATGAAAAGAGTAATCACCATGGTTTTGACAGTGGACTAAGTAGAATGTCTTAATTCCTTTATTCTTTTTGTCATTTATTATTATTATTTTCTTTATTTACATTTCAAATGGTATCCCTATTACCCCCCCCACCCCTGCTCCCCTACCCACCAACTCACACTTCTTGGCCCTGGCCTTCCCCTATGCTGGGTCATATAAAGTTTGCAAGACCAAGGGGCTTCTCTTCCCAATGATGGCCGATTAGGCCATCTTCTGCTACATATGCAGCTAGAGACACAAGGTCAGGGGGTACTGGTTAGTTCATATTGT
>NC_034592.1:96919111-96940358 GCF_900095145.1 Mus pahari
TCCAAGACTTTTATCATGAAGGGGTGTTGGATTTTGTCAAATGCTTTCTCAGCATCCAATGAGATGATCATGTGGTTTTTGTCTTTGAGTTTGTTAGCGCCTCCATGCCCGGCTTGTATGTTGAGCCTTTAACAGTTTGATTGGGATCACATTGGTGGTATCTTGTTATAGTCCTAGAAAAATGGCAAAGGGGTTTGAAGAACTTAGTCCCGGAAGGAATCCTTTAAGTGGGGAGTCACCTGTCTTGTACTAAGGAAAGCAGAGGGGAGAGTTGGGAATTTGTCTGTTTAAGGTAGCTGAGGAGAAAATATCACGTTAACTATGTATCTGGAATAGGCAGTAACAGTTTGTCTGCAAAAGGAAAATGGTTGTTAATTATGGTTTAAATAATGGTTATCAGTGTAGTTGGTTTGACCTGTGGGGTAGATTATATATGATTTTTGAAGCCTAAAAGAAATTTTAAACAAATTAAGAAATTTCAGAACAATTTTGGGTTAAAAAAAAAAGCACAAATATTGTTTCAAGTGTTCCTGTTAGGGAGGGGAACAAACATTTAAACAGAAGCATGGAAGTTTTGGGCTTAAGGGTTTTAGGTGTGTGTTTTTTCCAATTCTCAGCAACTAGATCTTATCCATTGGTTTTCATCTGGTGGACTCTTCTCCCCTAGGGAGAGATGGAGGAGCCTGCTCTGCCATGCTGTGGCTGTTGGCCATTTCCTCTTGTGGTTCTGCATTCAAAACACAGGGCACTAGGCTACATTTCAGCCGATGTCTATTGTGTAACGGCTGACACACTGCTCAAAGGGGTGAGAAAACACAGCCTAAGTTGGGGACTCCAGCTCAGATGTAAAATGACATAAGCTGAGGCCAGATCTAGTATACTCTAACATCTGGGTGGGCGTCTAGGTGCCTCTAAAAATCACACAAAGTCGAAAACAAAGGGGACCCACATGGGCCTATGAGGATGAGCCCTGGGCCAGGATAAGGAAAAACTCTGGCTTAACTTAGCTAGCAATGAGTGTCTGTGTTGGAGATCATGGAGAAGCCTTCTGGGATAGCCTTAGGGGGCGAGCCTCTATATGATGAGCCACACCCCCTCAGCCGCCATGGTGCCCCCTCCCCCAGTTCCTGATGCCGGGGTGGGGGCAGGGGGAGAAAAATTGTGTTACATTCAATTGACATAACAAAAGGTTCTTCTGTTCACCAGTAGAAGCAGTAGAGGAGAACACATTTACCCACAAATCGATGTGGGGTGGGGAGAACAGATCCGGCTTTTAAATTTGCTTCTTATGGGAAATCCTCATAGATAATTTCCTTATGTCTCTGACCTTCAGTTTTTTTTTTTCCATCTGTAAAATGGTGCCCTGCTGATTAAATGAGATGATGAATTCAAAGTGTAAGTATGTGTAAGTATAACTCTTCCTTGGGAGGAGGCCCTAGGCAGTCATAGTCCTACTTGAAATTACGACATGCACTGTGAACTACTAGGAAGGGATTCTGAAAAGTCTGCAGTGCATTTCTCTACCTGTGTTAGACACTTCTCTTCCTCTGGGGACGTTCGTGTGTTGGAGGAGGATACTTGAAGGCAGAGGAGCGAATCTTCTGTTCCCACAATTGACAACAGCACTTCTGGCACCTCCCTTCAATGTATTTGAGGATTCATAAAGGGAACTCTTGATGCTGAATGCTCCATACCATGCACAGCACACAGACACACACACACACACACACCACTCTCCACTGCTGCTGTGAACCATAAACTGGAAGATTACCTCTCAAATGAGTTCTCAGGCATTTTCAGAACCGTTGCTCCACACACACGTGGATGCTTAGGATGTACCCACAGGGAGCACTTTAGAAAGACTTTAAAGATGTGTCACGCAGACCAGACCGTATGCAGCTGTGAAGAGGGCCAGGCCCGTGTTGACTTCTCATCTCTTCTGTGTGTCTTTGCCTTGTGCCCTGACAACCCTTCGATTAAATGACTAAGAAATAACAGGATCTGTGATTGTGAACTCCATCTATAAGAATCCTGATTCTAAGGAGGTAGGTTTTTCCAACAAGCAGACATATTCTTATTTAAAATTATGTAATCTCTGAATCCTCTTGACACTTCTGTCTTGACCAGGTGACCCCACCCACTCATACCCACCCACTACTGCATCTCTTGGCTTCATGTGTTTTCCTTAAGGCGTTTGCATTACACATCTCCCTCCTGTCTGAACTCAAAATGTACTCTTACATAACTCTTTTTTCTAGTTTAAAACAAGTTAAGAAGAAGAAGAAGAAGAAAAACTTGGGGAAAGTAAATTACAAACTGTAACCGTGGTTAAATGATTGCTATTTTGTTATTCCTAGGGGACTGTCCTTTAAGTGAAAGCAACTTGAAGGGTGGGTGGTATATTAACTTAAGAAATGATGTGTTGCAGTATGGAGTTCTAAGCTCCATATTTGCATGTGAAGGTGTTATTTATGAAGACATTTTAGGACCCCTTCAAATCTCACAAAAAAGTGGCTGTCTTCACCCCTCAGGTGACATTTCCAACCACTAAAAATCAGTCACTAAAACTTCCTAAGAGCCAGTAGTATTAGTCTCTCCTTTTCACATGGCTTCAAATAGTAAACAGGTAGAAAGGGAACCTCACAAGTTTGAGTCCAGCCTGGTCTACATAGCAAGTTCCAGGCTAGCCAAGGCTATATAGCAAGACCTGTCTCAAAACAAGACAAAACTTGAGTAAGCCTCCTGACTTCCTTCATTTTAAACTTTTAAATGTAAAACTTCATAATTTGTGTACAAAGCTTTCTGATAGAACACTACAGGGCTGAAGCTTCATCTCTCTTCAGATATCTAGTCTGATACTTTTACTCCACACTGTGCTTTAAAGTAAGAGAATCTTAGAATGTTTCTTATGATAACAAAAGCTTATCATCTTTGAAAATAATATTCCAAACACAAGTCATTAAAACAACTATCATTTCTAAGGTTCTCAAAGTCCTATTCTCCCAGAACTCCTGGAAGGTTCAATAACTGTTTTACAGAACAATAGAAACTGTGGTTTGAAGAAGCAGACAGACTGGCTCTAGGCAGTATAGTGAGTTCCCAGATGAAGAAGGGGCACTTGTCCTGGGTCTAAAATGATAGCCCTTTCCTATCCCTTAGCTCTAGCTATACCTCCTGATCAAGGTGGATAGGAGCCTAGGAAGCCGCAGGCAGGTTCCCGGGCCAAAAGGGAGGACCAGTGTGGTTATGCTCTGATTCATGTCTGCCTGTGATGTGTACACCCTGTAAGACAAGCAGCTTTCTTCCTGTGTTTCTCTAACAGGCAGCCTCATTGTGGGAGAGGACTGTCAGCTGCCTGCTCTGCCTAGCCACCGTCACATGCCTCCTGACTGGAGCTGTCCACAAACCAGCATCTCCACAGCATGAATAATTAGGTAGGCATAATGGAAGGCACTCACTGCACCCTCCAGCTGCATAACCCCATCGCCGAACTCTGCTATATCAGCTTCTATCTTCCGAAAGGGGAAGTCAGAGGATTTTCATACAAGGGCACTGTAACTCTAGACAGATCCAATAACGCTTTCCATAACTGCTACCAAGTCAGGGAGGGGCCAGACATCACCAGCCTCAGCCAGCAGCCGAACGAACATCCAGGCGACATATTTTTCAAACAGACTCCCACAAAAAACATTCTGACAGAGCTATACAAGCTCACAGCAGAGAAGGAGAGGCTGTTGGACAGTCTGCTGAGGTCAGACAACATCCTCGGCGTTTCCATGGGGAGCCAGGAGGGAAAGTTGCAGGAGCTGTCAGTAATCCTTGCCACTGAGGAAGACTATTTCCAGAGTGCTGGCAACTGGCACAGAGAACTCCCTGTGAGCTCTCTCATTAGGAGGAGCACCCAAGAGAGCAAAAAGCCCCGGAGGTCTGGCAGGAGGAGAGAGAGTCCGGAGGAGCTCCGGCAGAAGAGAACCAGGAGGAAAGGGCGTGGCTGCCAGGAGTCAGCATTTCAGATGGGGAAGGACCAGCTCTGTTCCAGTAGCTCCCTTTCTCCTCGAGCTAGGCCTAATCTCAGGCTCCTAGAAGAAAGAGGGAATTTAGTTCCTCAGGGAACACTTACCTCTTCACTAAGGAGAAGAGAGAGCTGCCCAGCCAACATCCTCAGGACACCGGATGCAGACCTGGCCTTCGGAAACTCTGGGAGGACCTTAGAGGACACTGATCTTGAAGGACCTCTGTCCCCTGACAGCAGCCCCACCGAGGTAGGAGATTCTGATGTCGGAGGGCAGCTCAAGAGTTCTCACCAGCAGGAGCCCCCACAACCAAATGTGTCTGAAAGCCATGGGAAACATGCAGGGGCAGAGAGGTGGGGCAGCGGGACTCGGAAGTCAAAGTCATTGGAGCGGACTTGCAGTAAGAAACCTGTTTCCAAAGTGGTGGCCAGGGTCCAGGAACCATCTGCCCCAGTAAAACGAATAGTTAGGGCGCATCATGACGGCAAGGGAAGGGTTGCCTTCTGCCCAGAGACCCAAACTGAGTTTATCCCAAAAGCTGACTTCCTCACCCTCCCAGGAGGTGAGGCAGAGACTCCTAGTTCAGGGAGGCTGGAGGAGGAGCAGCGAGGGATCAAGTCATTGCAGTCCTCAGCCCCAGAAAGAGCCTCCATTACCAAAGAACCAGCCAGCACCGAGGCCGCTGTGAACAAGGTTCTCCGCAAGGTGATAGAGAGTGAGAAGTTAGACGAAGCTACTGAGGGGAAAAGGTTGGTCTTCTCTCTCAACGCAAGGGCCACCCACACTTTCCCAGAAACTCGAAGCCAAAGGAAGGCTGGGGTACCGCAGAGTGGCCGTAAATTCTTGCTTCTAGATCTGCCGCACGCGGTAGGTCCCGATTCCCCACAACCCAAATGCGATGAGAAGAAGCCAACCCCCCAGGCTTCAGCAGCTCTTGGCATGGTATTTAATAATTCATCGCCTCAGTCCAGCGCACACAAACGGCTGTCACCTGTTCCCTCGCCTCTGTCTCCAAGGTGCCCCAGCCCACAGCAGCACCATAGGATCCTCCCGCTCCCTCCACTGCCTAGTGAAGGAGAAGCTGTTTTTAATGAGTACTCTAGTAGAAAGAACAGCGTCTCCTCTGGGTTCCCCTCTGCTGACATCTTGGAGCCATCATCTTCTACGAAGGTCACGGAGACCAAAGGAGCCAGCCCTACTTCCCTCAGAGCAAGCCAAACTTGGCTGGGGTCTGAGGAAGCTTCCGAAAAAGGCTTGGGGCCAGAGAAGATCACAGCTCCACCCCAGCACCAGTTGCCACCAGGTTAGTCTCTCTTTAAGCTATTTAGATCTGTTCTTGGGAGATTCAACAACCGCTGTTTCACTTCCACTGCTAAGAGACTGGCTAATTCACAATGGACTGAACCTCCTAGGGCTGTGTCGTTCAGTCAGTAACAGGAAAACTGAGAGTTGTGAACCGGTGTGGTGACGATAAAGGCGCCCTGGACCCAGAGAACTAAGAGTGAAACTGTTTCTAGAATGCTTTCTATGAGCTTAGAGATGTGTTTGTTTGTTTGTGGCACCTAAAGTTGCCCCCACAATTGCTTAAAACTGAGACTTAAAAAAGGACAAGGCAGAGAATCAGCAGCTTGTCTCTGCCTTTGATGTAGCACTGAGTAATTGGCCCATTGACCTAAATTCTACTAGTGATGCTCTGGGTGTCACTGTCGGGAGTCTCTAAGCAGGATCACAAAGGCACACTGTTTTTTAACTCACAAGTCGGTAGCTACTTAGGTTTTGGTTGTCTTGTTTTCTATAAATACATTTGTAAGTGACACGGTTTTTGAGAATTTTTTTTTTTTTACCAGAAAGGAAGCATTCAATTTAATCTGAATATACTTGCGTGCATGGTATGTTGGTCCGTGTCTATAAACCTAGAAGGTGGGTGGCTGAAGTGGTAGAATCATCAGTTTAAGACTAGTTTTGGCTACAGAGAGAGTTGTTGAAGGCCAACCTGGCTTACAGAGAGAGTTCAAGGCCAGCCAGACTTGATGAAAGGCCAGCTCTGTAAACAAAACACAGTATTATATATATATATATATATATATATATATATATATATATATATATATATATTTGAAAAAGGAACTTGGTTCAGGCTTCCTTCTAATCTCCTTTTCTATTTAGTCACCCAAACGCGAGCACAGAACAGCTGTTGAATGTTAAGTATGTTTTATGTATGGGCTGTCACCGGCACTAGGGTAACAATTCCATTTCTCACACATGACTTGTATGTTTGTTGTTATGTACATTTTTCACATGAAAATGATTTTGAGTGTTCAATCAGGAGTCCTAATCCCATACCCTTGGCATTTCCCAAGCCATATCAACTTTTCAGCAGCATTTGATCAGTGTCTTAGGCTAGGCAATAACTTGTAAATGATATGTGATCTCTTAGAGGGTATTGGGATTTTATTTATAGAAAGCCTTGTAACATTTTGAGATTAAAAAAAAATGTTGATCTAGAAGATAAGAGTTTCCAAAAGCTTTCTGTTTTTCTTGAACTTGTGACATTCTATAAATTTCTCTACATCCCTCATGCAGGGAGATTGTTTTTTGAAAATGTGGCAAATGCTTTTCCATCCTCTTCATGTAATACGTTGATCTTAGTTTGATAAAAATTTGCCACTTTCTGCCTCAAAATAAAAGTCATAGAATTGTAAAATTCATATCATGTACTGCACAGAACTCTAATAACAAAAATACTTTCTGAGCACGGATGATAGCATCTTAGAATCAGCTGGAAAGCAAGCTCTGTGGAGTTAGAGGAGGGAGCAGAGCATGGAATTGTTGCTTTAACTCTGCATTTGTGTTATAGTGTGGATGTCAACTTGAGAGAGTCTAAATTCACCTGGGAGGTGGGCTTCAAGGCACGCCTGTGGATAGTATCTTGAGTATGTTGATTGGTGTGGGAAGATCTATCATAATTGTGGTTAGGGCCACTCCCTTGGCAGGCAACACTGGACCATATAAAATGGAGAAAGTGAGCTGAGAATCAGCCTGTATTCATTCACTGCTCTCTGCTTCTGGACTGTGGATGCAGAACGACCTTCAAGTTCCTGCTTCCCAACTGTGAAGGGCTCTGAACCAACATGAACCTTTCTCCCTTAAGTTGCTTGTGTCAGGGTGCTTTATCACAGCAACAGGAAAGGAAACTATGACTTAGAAATTACATCAAATTCTAGGGTCCTATGCATTCCTCATCCAGAATCTCCACATTGCATGTATTTGGTATTTCATAAGACTTTTGTTCCTTAATTTTTCTCGTCATTTTTTACAGTTTCTTATGTTATAAAAGCCCCATCCTTTTATAAGTTAGTAAGGATTAAGCTTAGTTGTCTCTAAGCACATAAGAAGACATTTCAGTTTCTGTTGGCAATTGACCGTGGACCCACTGAAAGACATATTGAACAGATAGTGCCATTTTCCATGCGGCTTCTCTATGCAGTTGTTCATGACCATTCTTTTTACTTTGGCCCAATCTTCCACTGGTATCTTAGGTAGCACTTTTGGAGCCAATTATAAAAATAACAGGGATTCCCTACCATGGAGACCTCCTATGCATAAGGAGGGAATGTGGGAGGAAAGTCAGAGTAGGCGAGGAGACCTTGGAGACCTTCCGTTTCCATAGTAACTAACATCTCTTAGACTTTGTCCTAGGACACTCAAAAATTGTCTTACTGGCACTGTCTTGAGATGCATGGAAGAAGGGAGAGCTCTAGCTAGCACCTTGGATCTATGGTATATTTTTTGGGTCCCTTTTCTTCTTTTAACTTCCCATTCTGCAGCCAGAGTCCTTGCCATGTTTTAGTCACTCCTGCTACTGCTGAGTTCAGAAACTATCTTCTTTCTGGCTGCTTCTCTCTTCCTTTCCACATTTCCTCCCTCTCAGTCTCAGCAGAGGCCTCGGACAGTAGCATCCAGCTCCTCAGAGGTAACGCATTTACCATCACCCTACAGTGGTCCTACATCTCAATCCAACTCCCATGTTTCCCCCAAGTTAGCTATTAACCAGATGGAGTTTACGGTCTGTGGACATGTATTTCCTGTGGAAATCATGAGGGTTTTCACTGAACTGATGAGAGTAAGGTAATTGAAAGCACTCTTTAATTACTCAAGTAAGAGATTAACTCCTTGGGGTTTAGTGTTCACATTATTTTCAGGTTTCCTGTTTTCATTTATTTTTGACCAAAAGACGCATTTCTAGTTGGAAGACTCTAGAGCAGCAGACAAGTAAATTCTGAGTACAAAGTGGAACCCACATCTTACAAGACCAAGCACTTAAATACAATGTCAAAGCCACCATGCAGGACATAACATAATAGTATCAGAAAAGCCATTGATCCATCTCCTGTTGGCTTTAACATTTCTAACTCTTCATCCTGTGAGCTGCATAAGGAATTTCTTGCATGTTGACAATATGATCAAGCAGAGCATACACAAAATATGAAAAACATCTAGATTTTTCTTCTCATGGACCCATCTAGTGACCACTCTGTAGTGGTTATATGGGGCCTTACTTTGACAATGGGGGTAACTCCATGTTACCGAGCCTCTTGAGAAATGTATTTCCTTAAAACAACTTTGAAGGATTTTTAGTTGTGTGAACCTACGTAACAGTGTTTTGGGAGCTTAGCATTGAGATTCTTTTCTGCCTTCCTGTTTTCATTTATCTTTAACCAAAAATAAGCTCCTTTAATGGCATAAAAATCGCATGATAGTTGGCTCACCACACTGAGGAAATATTTAGTCTTTCTTGTGTTGTTTAGCAAACTGAGGATTTTTGTTCTTTGGTGTTAGGGGGGCATGATAGAAACACATGCCTCAAGCATCAAGTGTCTTGATTTTAAAAATCATTTGACCAATTCTTGTGCTCATAAAAGATGTAATCAATGCCAGCTTCTTTAGAGTTGAGAGACATTCATGTGAAAGAGTATATTATATCTAATCCTTCTGCCAAGTCTTTGGGCCTATATTAAAGTAGATATAAATTCTTTGCACATAAATATTGAGGTTTGATGTAATTGGATGAAAATTTTAAAAGTTCCAAATATTAATAGATATAGATACATATTTAGCTAACTTCAGAAAGTACAGTATACACAGAAAGTACCTGTGATTGAAAGTAGAGTAGAGAGATTTCAGAAAGTGCATATACTTACTATATCTAGAATATAAAGAGAATATAATTGAGTTAACAAGAGATATCAAAGATTCTTCATTAAAATTATATATATGACCTAGTGACCCTACCTTTAAGAACTTTGCTTAAATGAGGGTATGTACCTATATGATTACATGTACACAGGTATTGACTGCAGCAGCTTAGAATTTTATCATCATTATTATGAGTGTTATTTGTGTGCCTGCGTGTGATGGAGGTCATGTGCAGGCAGAGGCATAGGAGCACTGCTTTGTGATAATGGTTCTCTGCGTGTACCTTTATGTGTGCTCATGGGATTGGCTTTAGGTCATCAGGCTTGCGTGGCAAGCACTTTTTTTTTTTTTTTCATGCATTTCATTTTAATTGTCACAGAATTAGTATCCAAAGAGCACAGCTGTTATAAAAAGAAACAGTAAATCATCCACGGGAGAGCACATTTCTGAGTTCTCCCTAATAATTTGCACTCCCTACCTCACTTTTAATAGTGGCAAGGAATGTAAAACCGTGACCAGGGAACCAAAGTCCCTCTCTATCCATTCTACCCTGAGCACTCTGCCTGCAAGTAGATGATCTTCCACATGGATGTACAGGCAACACACTGCCACACTCTTGAGAGGCAAAATACAGGAAATATTTACAACTTAAATCCCTCCAAGCAATACTCATAGATGATGAGCAAAAAGGTGCATCTTTGGATAAATACACACCAAGACATATTCTGTTATACGCCCTTGAAACCATGTCATCATGTGTATGTGTTTGTTGGCTAAAAGGGTAACAAATTTAATATTTGTTCTGGAGATCAGCTATGAGTTGCTGTTGATGGAGCAAGGTAAAAGATAAGAGTTTTTTTTTTTTTTTATTATTATTATTTTCTTTATTTACATTTCAAATGCTATCCCGAAAGATTCCCATACCCCTCCCCCCACCTCTGTTCCCCCACCCACCCACTCCCACCACTTGGCCCCGGCCTTGCCCTGTGCTAGGTCATATGGAGTTTGGGAGACCAAGGAGCCTCTATTCCCACTGTTGGCCGATTAGGTCATCTTCTGCTACAAATGCAGCTAGAAACACAAACCCAGGGGGTACTAGTTAGTTCCTGTTGTTGTTCCACCTACAGGGTTGCAGCCCCCTTCAGGTACTTGGGTACTTTCTCTAGTTCCTGCATTGGGGACCCTGTGTTCCATCCAGTAGCTGGCTGTGATCATCCATTTCGGTGTTTACCAGGCACTGGCGTAGCCTCGCAAGAGGCCACAATATCAGGGACCCTTCAGCAGTATCTTGCCGGCATGAGCATGGGCATTAGTATCTAGGTTTGGTGGCTGATGATGGGATGGACTCCGAATGGGGTCCTCTCTGGATAGTCCATCCCTTCATCCCAGCTCCAAACTTTGTCGCTGTACCTATAATTTTTCATGGGAGTTATGTTCCTCATTCTAAGGAGGAATGAAGTATGCGTGGCAAGCACTTTACCAGTTGAGCATCTTGCTGGCCTTATAGCAATTTTTTAATACTTCCGCAACATTTAGGGGAAAAAAATGCTGAATAGTCATGAACAAAGACATGTTTAAATAAATTGCAACACATTTTTCCTCTGTAATACTATGAAACTATCTAAAGTATTAATATAGATTTCTAACAAGCTACAAAGTAATATATAGAATGCTCTTGTTTCTTGTAAAAAAAAAAAAAACCTAACGTGTCTTCTTCCCATATATAAATATGTGTATTTTGCACAGACTTGGATGTCAGAGAGACAGGTGTAAAGAATTGACCAAGCTGTTAACATTCAAAGACAAGGCAGTGGGGAATGGACCAGAGAACAGGGTGTGAGAACTGGGTGTGTCAGCTCCTTCACCTCTCCACTTTGTGTATTCTTACAGTCTTTCTCTAGATGTGATGGTGCATGAAACTTTTATAATTTCGAAAGCATAATTTTTACCATTTTACTTCTTATTTTTATTTATATGTGTGTGGTTGTGCATGCAAGTGGGTGCCTGTGCCCATGTAGAGGCCAATAAAGATCAAGTGTTCTGCTCTGTCACTATCCACCTTATTCTCTTGAGGCAAGGTTTCTCACTGAATCTGGAGCCAGGCTGGCAGCCAATGAGCCTCAGTGATTATCCTGTCTCTGACCACCACAGTGCTAGGGTTATAGCCACAAACACAGCCATGCAATTTTGAGGAAAGAAACCACACACCAAAATTAGCCAGACCCCCAAGCTATATATCTCAGTGAACTTCGATATAGTTAAAGTAGCCACTTGAAAGGGAATCTATAGAGATTCATATTGTGTTTTTATATTTTTGGGATCCAATGTATTTTTATACATTTATCCATCACCAAAATGAAAAATCCGTGACAGCATTAGACCTAGAAAAAATGATTAATTTTATATCCTCTTTCGTCACTCATTTATACCTGCATTCAATCTTTCTTCATTCCCTAATATTTAATCATTTTTCCTGAAAAATTTGTCCTTTTATACTTCTTTAGAGCTAAATAGCATTTATGTGTGTATGTGTATGTGTGTGTGCACGCACACTACAGATTTCCTTTTTAAAAATTGATGTATGTCTTTGCCTCCTTTGAGATCTTGGTACCCCTGGAGGTCAGAAGAGGGCTTGGGATGCCCTAAAACTAGAGTCATGTGTGGTTGTCAGCCTCCATGTGGGCGCTAGGCATTGGACCATGGTCTTCCACAAGAACAAGGCTCTAACTTCTGAACTATCAGTCCAACCACATAGACCGAATTTTCACTATCCATTCATGTATTGGTGAACAACTTGGTTGATTCCAGTTCTTTGCTGTGGTGAATCAATAAATGTGGTGTGTAAATATCTCAGTGGTGTTGTATAGAGTTTTCTGGATAAATGCCCAGAAGCAAAATAAATGAACCATATGGTAGTTCTACTTTTAATTTTTTGAGAAATCTCAAAGCTGACTTCCACAATGGTTGTATTTAGTTCCCAACAACAGTGAATAAGTGTTTCTCTCTCTCCATATCCTCTCGGTCTCTTGTCAGACCCATTGATGATAGCCACTCTGGCTGGGGTGAGGTGCTTTGCATTCTTCCAATTTGCATTCTTCCAAGGGCTAGGGATGTTGACACTTTTAAAATAGTAATTGGCTATTTCTGTTTCTTTCTATAAGTGTTTATTCAGTTCATCTGCCTATATGTTGATTGGAGCCTTGGTAGTTTTATTTCATTGGTATTTCATTTCTGCAGTTCCTTGTGAATTCTACATATTTATTTCCTTGCTTAAGGGTAGTTAGTAAAGGTCTTCTCCCATTCGTTAGACTGACCATTTGCTCTACTGATTGTTTCTTCTGCTCTACAGAAACTGTCTATTCTCAAGTAGTCCCATCTGTTGGTTCCTGTGCTATTGCTATTCTATTTAAAATTATTACAGCTAATCTGGTACCTATGTTTCTTCTAAAAATTGAAATTTTATTTCTTTAAGAAAAAAAAACAAAGAAACATGCTTTACAGAGTGTCATGTATATGTGGGGGTAAGATTATAGTGGAAGCACATTTTTCTGTGTTTTTCCTGTGCCTTCCAGTAAAGTGGGAAACTCAGCAACGAGAATATAGCATTTGTCAAAGACAAACAAACAAACAAACAACAAACAGGAAAGTATCTGGAGAGCCGTGAAGGTAATGCCCGAAAGGAGTATATTTGATGGTAAAATTAGATGAGAGTAGCACAAAATCCAGAATCTAACCACGAAGGCAATATAGGGGGGCTTCTGGATTCAACAGAGTTCCAACAGGAACAGACCCATCTCCTGGGAAGGGGGTTGGGGGTTGAGGAGGGGTATGTGACAAAGAATGGCATGATGGGTGGGGGGCTGAAGAAGGGACAAAAAGGAGAAGAGCTTGTGGAATAGCTTTACCTGACTTTCTAAAGTAAAGCCCAAGACAGGTATAAGGGGACCATCAAGCTGCCAGTTATGGCCTGCAAGGTCTGCCCTTCAGGGCCCAGAGCACCAAAGGGTGAAGTAGACCCTGAGGAGCAGCACATGGGAACTTTGCTGATGCAGGTGAACTGCCTGCAGCATGGAGACCAAGAAAAGACCTGATTGTAACTGGAGGAAGTCATCTCAGTAGAACAATCTGCTCTTAGGTAGTTGGGAAGTGGGTGGTAGGCAGGTAATTAGTGGTGATAAGGAAGTAGAAATAGTAGGTCATGTTTCCTACCTAATTTACCAGTGACTAGGTGTGGAAAGTCAGAATGATCATTAGATGGCCAGAGTGAATAGGAAGATGTTGGGGGCACATGGGTGCCTTGGTGGTAAGTGAGCACTGTAGTGTTTCCCTTCCTTTTCATATTTTATACCTCTGTGATGAGTCAGGTTGATTGTATCTTTAATCATTAAGAGGATGCACATAGAAACAGTAAATGAATTAGACATAGAAATGTCTTGTGTAGTCCATAGACTCAGAAAGACATCATCTGTTTTTCAGAAACCAGAGCTCCTGTTTTCAACAGCAATTGTTAGCACATTGCATCTGCCCTTTTGTTTTTCAAGAACACAGTTGAATCTGTCTTACCCAGCTATCAAACGTTAATAATAGACGGCCAGTATATGAAGCACTCTGCCAATGAATGATTTGTTCTTTGAGGCCAGTTCCCATATACAATAAATGAAGAGTGTTTCTGAATAATTATTTGAAATACTTAGGGCATGTGGCCTTGTTGGAGTGGGTGTGGCATCCTTGGAGAAAGTGTGTCACTGGGGATGGGCTTTGAAGTTTTAGAAACTCAAGTCAGGCCCATGGCTCACTCTCTCTGCCTGCTGCCTGCTTGTCCAGAAGGAGAACTCTCAGCTACCTCCCCAGCACGGATTTCTGCATATGTCCCACCTCACTGACAATACACAAAGCCTCCAAACCTGTAAACCAGCCCCAATTAAATGTTTTCCTATGTAAGAGTTGCCATGGTCATGGTGTTTCTTTACAGCAATAGTAACCCTAGATAAGACATGGGTATTAAACTTAGGAGAAGGTTACTATGTTTTTATATATAAACATGTATTTATGTGTATGTACACACATACACACAAATACACACACACACACACACACACACACACACACACACACACACACACACACACACATGCACACACATTCTGCCAGATTGTCATTGGTTGAGGCGTCTAAAATCTCACACTTTTGAAGCTGCCATTGTGTCACATACCTTTAATCCCAGCACTTGAGAAGTTGAGGCAGGTGGATCGCTGAGATACAGGCCAGTCAGGACTACATATTGAGACCCTGTCTGAAAACATGTAACCCAAACCAGCAACATGAAACACCTCACCCTTTCGAGCCTGTAATTAAGTTACAAGCATTTCCTCTAATTGATGAAGCTGAATATTGACTATTGAAGACATAGGTTTTACCCCATTTGTTTCAATCCTCTGAGTAAGGGTGTTTTTGAGAATGATGGAAGCATTAGCTAGCATTCTGGGCCCACATTTTTTCTCTTGATAACTGTTATTATGTAATAACATTTCTTATTTGTTCCTTTGATGGATTTCACCTGCTTTCTGATCAGTGCTATTAAATAACTACCCTTTTAAAAAAATAGAATCCTACTATGTAGCCCACACTGGCCCCAAATTCAGCATTCTCTTATGCTGGTATTGTAGGCCTGAGTCAAGACACTCCACTGAGTAATTCTTAGATAGAACTCAAACCATATTGAGTGGGCCATGGAATGTGAAGCCTGGGCACACCATCTGCCTAGAGTTCCTCTGCATGGCCTGGCAGAGCAGCCTCCAGTTTATAGTGTATTGTGGAGTTTCCTACTCCCACAGAGAGGTCTGCAAATTATTTTCATCTTTATAAATTTTCAAACCTGATTCTTTCTATGGGGCCCAGAACAGGAAAGGGGTTGGAACTAGGTTAGAATTAGAATTCAGACATGTAGAAGGCTGCAGATGGGTTTGTGGGATCTTTGTAGGACAAGTTAGGTAATAGAAAAGTTCATAGAAAAAATGGGAAGAGGATCATGAGAGAGGTTTGGGTTGAGCATCTGGGCAGGCCATCCCTGCCCCTGGGGAAAATGCCCCTGTCTCAGTGCAGAAGGGAGATTGGGATGGAGGGAAGCACATTGTTGGCTGTTAGAGCCCAACAACTAGCAGTGTGGACACTCAAGACAAGCAGAACCCTGCCGAGAACTAAGCAGAGGCTGCACGGAAGCTGCCGTTAGCACATAAAGAACCATATGGCTGAATAGAACATCAGGGCTCCCAAATAGTGGATCCAGGCATCAGTGAGAGGAGAGGCTATGGAACAGATCTGCCTTCATGCTAGCAAGGGAACCTGGGCTTAAAACATTGCAATACTCAAGTCTATAAGTCTTGTAATAATTATATTCCTAAGATACTAAGTTGGACCATGCAAAGTTTTAGGTGTTTCTTCCTAAGTCATGATCCCTTTTGTTTGCCAAGAACTTAAGTTAATGTTCTGCATCTGAGTTTTCTGTGTAGAGAAAGAGCTGCCAGGTCATGCAGTGAGTTACCAAAGCAGCTGACTTCCAGATTTCCCATAGGAGTTGTGGAAAGCAAATAACACGTGAAGCCTGAGGCCCTTCCATTCTCCCTAGAATTCAGAGCTGTCTGGGCATGTATGCGTAATTAGAAGGTTAGGCCCATCCAGAGTCTATTCTTTGAATCTGCAGAGGACTATCACAAGGGACAGCTCACATTAAAAAAAACAGAGTATGTGAGGCACGGTGAAAGGTGCCATCTTCAATATGAAAGGATACTCTGAAAACAAAATGATGCAGGTCCACCAGATCTTCTAGGCTCCTGGGAAGCTTATATGTCTGTTTCCTGGAAAGAAAACAACAAAAGACAGGGTTGTTATTTGAAAATAATGGTTACTAAAATTTCTTCGAGACATTGAAGATGCAATCTCTGTAGCAGGATGCACTAATATGAGTGCAGGGACTCTACCCACGGTGCCCTTGAAGCAGCACGACAGGTATAACACAGTGGAGTGAGCTACATTTTATATTTTCCTAAGGAGAAGTAGGAGATGTAGGCAGCGGTGCCTTGGGCAATCCATCTGGCATCTTCTATTGGTGCAGAACAAAGTACCAATTTTGTCAGCATCAAAAGGCACCTTTAAGCAGCCAGAATACAAGAGAATAGTACCCAAGAGGTTGAGTCCATATGATTCCTTGGAGGATCCAGAAAGAAACTGATGCAGTGTAGGGGGTGCCCAACTCTGATTGTGGGTAAAGGCAGTTGAGTTTGCGCCTTAATATCCCCCTGACTGCATTCGTTAGAAGGCATAATATCTAATTCAGAATGTTCTCTTGTGAACTGATAGCATAGTGTCATTGAAAATACTTCATGCATCACTAGGAAATGTTAGCTTCATTATAACCACAGGTTACTGTCATCCTATGGGGAGTGTGATGGGACTTTTTTCTCCAGTGAGAAAATGGTGCTGCAACTATATCTTAGAGCCAGTATGTGATTTCTCTGTAATTTCTTTGCTCTTGGTTAAATCTGATACATTTGTTTCTAATTATCTATTATGTTAATTTGTGTTGTATTGTATTTTGGAAAAGAGTCTCACTCTGTATCCCAGTAAATGCATGGCAATCCTTCTGCCTCAGATTCCTGAGTGCTGGTCTTTTAGGTGTAGAGTCATCCATGCTTGGCTTGCTTCTGGTTTTTGTTGTTTGTTTGTTTTTGTTTTTTGATTTGGTTGTGTTTTTAGGTAATGGCTTACATAATGATTTTTTTTTTTTGCATAGGTTAGTATTGGATTTTTCTTTCTTTTTTTTTTTTTTTAAAGATTTATTTATTTATTATATGTAAGTACACTGTAGCTGTCTTCAGACACTCCAGAAGAGGGAGTCAGATCTTGTTACGGATGGTTATGAGCCACCATGTGGTTGCTGGGATTTGAACTCGGGACCCTTGGAAGAACAGTCGGTGCTCTTACCCACTGAGCCATCTCACCAGCCCCGTATTGGATTTTTCTAAAGATCTGTAAATATCGTAAGGAAAGGAGTCATTTTTATATATAATGCCTCTGATGTACTTGTAAAAAACCTTGGTTTAAAATGCCTCATAGTAGCCTTTTAAATTAATTCTGGTGAAAATTTTAATTAAATCACAAAGGAACTAAAGTTGAATGTTTGATTACTAATGTCACTGAAATATAAAATCATAAATTAAGTTATGAGATAATAAAAGACAAGAGAAACTAAAGTTCATTTTTGTCCTACTAATTATTTGTGGAGGAAAAGTTTCTCTGTAGAAAGCATTCTTAATTTTTACAGGTATTACCCATCCAGTTCCTCCTGATTCCGTATTATTTTGTCAAGTTGAAAGGTTTTAGACCTCACTTGCTTGTGTCATTACACAGAAACATACATCTTATTTTAAAAGTCCCCATCAGGCTCTTTGGGTTTATGATTTGCATTTCATTAATAGTGGGTCAACTTGTACTGATCTTTTTAAAAGCACTTGCTGGATTTAATCAAATTTGTGGTGACCATCCATCACCACAAATGTGTGACCTGCCATAACTTCTGGGATGATGCAAGAGTGAAGGACTTTTGAAAATGTGACTGAGTGACTGATTTGTCTAGACGGTGACAGGAGGGATGACACGCTGACCTTTGGAGCATTCAGACAGAACTGCTGAAAATTCCTTTAGCTGACTCCCACGAATGAAGTAGGATTGGTTTGTCTCTGCTCTGTTCTTGGTATCCCATTGCTGCTGAGAACTTGTGCAGCTGGCATTAGAACACAGTGGAATTGAAGCCAGTGTTACTCTTTTTAAAAAATGTTATCACCAAAGTTAACACTAGTATTACATATATGTAGAATTAATTTGAATACATGAAACGTTCTATGTACTCAATAAGCATTTCATTGAAGAGTGAATTACTAGAAGGGTGGATGGATGGATGGATGGATGGATGGATGGATGGATGGATAACATAGCATCTTGTCTGCAAACTGACAGTGGGAACAATGTTTTCCCACTCTCCCTATGTTAAACAGAATGAAACTGCTCCATGCCATGTTATGTAATTAGCACTGGTATTAGACACTGTTACAGTACACCCGTTCTTACAAGTTATCCCTGCAAGAGGTTAAGAACTCTAAGGCCCACAGACCGTGAAAATGAAATTAAATGAAAAAGGTACACATACGTGCATGGTGGACAATTTTATCAGAGAGCTTGTATTTTATAACGAAACTTAGCTTTACTAAGCCAGGGGTAGCCAAGTGACCAAACTTGACATAGAAACCAAAGGTATTTAACGTTTCATGTTTCGCACTGGTCACAGATTAACCATGTTGCATTATGCATGATCAAAGGCTGGCACATTTGCACTTTGCCTTGCATGAGCTATGCTTGATGACCCATCATACATGAACTGCAAGGCTGGGCAGGGTTGTCTGCAAAACTCACCTGCTGCGTGTCTCATGCCCACCACTGGCATTCACCTTCTGTGTGAAAGGAAACTTACTAACACGCAGCCATAAACTGAGGCCACTCGACCTGTTTATGTTTCTGAAAGTTTCTGGCAAAACGCCATACTGAGCTGCCTGTAAAGCTCCTGTAATCACCCAGCGAAGCAAGATTTTTATAGAATCCTAAGAGTGGATGCTAAGGAGAAGGCAAGAAAAGAACAGATGGACCTGGACAATGGCCTGAACGTTTGAGATGTTAAGCAGTGGGGAAGTGTAGGAGCCCCAAGTATCTTTGTTCCATGTGCAGAATTCCTTTAGTTTTGCTACATCGTATAGCTTAGTCACAGAGGATGTGGTGGGCCTTTATTCACGGTTTCTGCCCTTACTGAAGAAGAGAGAGTTATTCTGGATCTGTACATCAACAGGCGGGAATCTTGAGACCTAAAAGGCCTCTCTAGTAGAGCGAGCTTCCGTAGTCGCACTTACTGTTTCCTCTCTGGTCTTGTCTACCGCTTCTTCTATCAAAAGCTTGTTCTCACAACTTTCCCTGAAGTAACTGTAAAAGGTTGCCTCCATTTCTGGACCATACGAATCACAGATAGCAACAGGATGCTAGAAATAAACATTTTGGGTTAAATTCCAGATCTGCATCCTGCTAGAAGATTGGTAACTTATTGCACTTCCTTATCTGTAAATTGGACTGATACACACACACACACACACACACACCTGCACACATGAACACACACATGTGTATTGAAGAGCTTTGTTCTTCAATATATGTTTAGCACATATTTCCCCAAAAATATTTAGGTCACTTTAGTTTGAAAAGTATTAAAGTTTTTGTTCATATATTCTTACCTTGTTCTTAACCTTGGTCACATAAAGCCCCAAACTGCATGTGTTGGAGAGATGGGTTAAGGGAATAGGGATGTTAAAAACTTTCTCTAAATCTAAAGTTATTTCAGTATAATAAATTCATTTGAATCCTAACCATCTTCTCCATTATAAAACTCCCGATTTCGCTCATTATAAGATAAACATCTCTTTTTATTCTCAGGGAGATTTAGTGCATAATGTTTACCAGACAACTTTATTAGTATTTGTTTATCTATCTAGACTTTGAACTCTATGGAAACAGAGGCTGTGTTGTTACTCACCTGTGTATCTCTGGTGCACATTATATCAGTATCCGACATAGCTTGCAGAATGTCCAACCTGAGGATGACACACATCCCAAGATACCTGTGGGTGTGCTCCAACACAAAATTGTAAACTTGCAATTTTATTATTGTGAGTTCGTTTTTTGTAACTTGATTTTGTGGTTCTTGGGCATTAACTTTGTAATGACAATGTCATATCTCAATGTCAAAAGGTTGAACATGTCTGATGGGCTGTTACATAATTGCTATGATAGTAATTGCTGAATGAAAGTCTCCCTGTATTGTGCACAAGTAATAAAGGAAAGGAGATATATGACCACAGGAAGTGTTAACACATTCGAGAAAGCTCGGCTGAGATCAGTGTCTTTTAAATTGTGGTCACTGAACAACAGCATCATTGACCACAAGCAGAAAGTGCATAAAATATGTCAGGCTCATCCCATAACATACCACATCAGGAGTATGGGGATTGGGATTGGGCAGTTGACTTAATCACTTGAATAGAGACCAAGATAAAAGCATAAGTTACGCTAACATACAGCTATGTTAAATGAACTGAAAGTCTTTTCCATCAAAATATTTTATTCCGGAAATGATTAAGAGTTATGCTCAGCTAATAATTGGATTCCCACTCAGCTATGTGTAATTATTTTGAGTAACTCTTATAGGTCTCATCAGATTTAGGAACTTGTACACTTGTTAGCATAAATATGCTTCTGACTCTTTTATTAGCCCACTGATTAATTCTTTCACACTGCTTTTACATGGGGAGGAGGTGGGGTCTTACGAAACATTTTTCTTGTCTGTCACTTCCTGCTGTGGTCACAATTTTTTAGGTGGTCATAATGATAGCCATTCTGGCCTCAATGCAGATGTCTTCAAATTATGGATGCCTGCCAAGTGCTAGCTCCTGCCATACGGTCCAAGATGCTCCTACTCCAAACTGGATTCACATGCATATTGGTGTGCTACTATCTCGTGTTTACAACCAGTTTTATGTTATCAGCAAATACTGTTTAAGCCATTGGATTCCTTCTACTGAAAACACACGGACCTCATAAGCACAAGCCCACATCTGCAGCTTTTCTCTTATAAGCAATAGCCCTGCCAGCTTCCGCGTGTCTTTATGAACAGATGTCTAGACAAATCGCGTGATGATGTATGACTATCCTCACAAATGGCCTCTGTCTGGAAACTGCAAGTCTCATCAATGCAAAAGCTGCTCAATTTTAGCCTCTGTGTTTTTGGAGAAAACTCATGTCTTAATAACCATTGATCTGGTTTTTCTTTCAGAGAAAGAGATCTGTCTTCCGAGGACACGGCAGTCTTTGGTCATTGTCTTAGTCAGGGTTTCTATTCCTGTACAAACATCATGACCAAGAAGCAAGTTGGGGAGGAAAGGGTTTAT
>NC_034592.1:96940603-96978417 GCF_900095145.1 Mus pahari
CCCAACTGAAGCTCCTTTCTCTGTGATAACTCCAGCTCGTGTCAAGTTGACACAAAATTAACCAGTATAGTCACCTTCCCCCATGTTTGCTAAGTAGGCCATAATCCACACAGTTATTCAGCTGAGCTGTGTTAAGGAAGATGCCACTGTTCTGGAAGGAAGCCAGGCTCCCTACCATACCGCTCACTAAACTGCTGTCCTGAAATCAGAATCTCTGAATTAAACCCTGCCAATTATGGGTAATGTGTCACTGAGAAGTAAACAAACTTTTTCCAGCTTGTCTGTATAACAAAAGGCTAATAATCAGTAAATGAAATTATTCTGTTTTATCACTGGTCCTTAGCCTAGTGTGTGGAATTAGTGGGTATGGGGGCGGGGCATGTAGATGAAAGAGGCCATTTTGGTGTTTTCTTCTGTTGCTCTCTACCTTATTTTTGAGGCCGTCTCACTCACTATACCTGGAACTCGCTGATTGGCTGGCAGGCCCCCAGGAACTGCCTGTTTCTATCTCTAGTCTTTGCTAATACGACAGGCATGAGCCACCAAACCTTGTCTTTTGTATGAGTGCTGGGCATCCAAAGGCAGATTCTTGTGCTTGAATGGCAGACCCGTTACCAACTAATCTGTTTCCCAGCCACTGGGGTGGCATTTGATTGAACGAGAGGATTCACCAGTTCCAAATGGCTTTTCTATAAGGTCACACTCTTCAAGATGCAGGCGGAAAACACAGATGCGATAGAATGATGACTTTGTTTTTGTGTTTTTTTAAATATACCCCCTAACATTATTGCAAGATTAACTGTATTAGTACAGAGCTCCTAAGTGATCAGCACTCACAACGCATCACACATTGAAATGTGTTCTGAACACCCAAATTAATTAAAGCGAGTCACCAGATAACTTGGTTCTTTCTTTCCCATTGGTAAAACATAGTATAGAGACAAAATAGGTCTTTGTCATTCAGTGCTCCTCTTTCAAATATATTACTGCCTGGTTGTAATATCAGGCTTATTTTTTAATCTTGAAAAATGAGATGAATATACTTTGCCTGAGAGATAAAATATGTTGACATATGTTTAAAAAAAAATAGATGGCCACCCTCAGGAATAAGACCTTGGAAGCACATACCCTCAAGGAATTTTTAGCAATTTCTAATTTTTTTTCTAAAGCCAATGGCAGTTCTACAAGCTCCACATTTGATTTAATTGTACTTGTTTTGTTTTGTTTTTCCAGTGATTATGCAATAAATACTGTTGGGGGAGCCCTCAGCTAGTGCCTTCATGTTGTAGATAATGAAACTCAGGGTTTCGCCCACATGCGACGTTGAGTGGTTGGAGATGCTGTCTTGGTTTGTTTTTTGTTTGTTTGTTTGTTTGTTTCCCCTTCTCCATAGGATGTCCCTACCACAAGTGAGACGAAGTATATGTGGATCTTTAGTAACTTGGAATTAGTACTATGATAGGTATCTTAAGTATTTATTTGACTCTTAAAATTTCCTCTATACACGATTTTAAAAAAACATTTTTAAAATGTGTATAGGTATTTTGCCTAAATGTATGTCTGTGCAGCATGTGTGTGCCTGGCACCCCTAGAAGCCAGAAGAAGCTTTCAAGTGGTTGCTGGGGATCAAACCCATGTCCTCTGAAAGAGCAGCTAGTGCTCTTAAGGTCTGAACCATCTCTCCAGCCCTAAAACCGATTTACTGATACCCTCAGTACTATTATCAATAGTTAATCACCACTAGTACCTACATCCAATGATATAAACAACTTTAATATATAACGTCCAGACATTTACTCAGTATGAGTTAAGAGGTAAGAAAAAATACTCCTTGTTCAGTATTTAAATTATCACAAAATTCTAAGTATAATACATAGTCGTTGAAATACCATTTGTAATATTCCCAGTCTTCTTTTTGCTAAGTGGTAAATGAGAAGCTTAGAATGAACCTCTAAGGACAGTGACTCTTTAATGCTTGGCTAGCTCCAAGCCTCTGACTTCTCCAATTTCAACAACAGAGTGCTTGTTCAGAATCTGCTTATCTTCCGCAGATACCTGATGCCCAAAGGGTGATTTAAGAAATAAATGAGTTTTCTTTTACTATGGCTCACTTGTTACTTTTTGGAAAATAATACATGATTAAGATGCTACATGGTCGGGCTGGTGAGATGGCTCAGCGGGTAAGAGCACCCGACTGCTCTTCCAAAGGTGCAGAGTTCAAATCCCAGCAACCACATGGTGGCTTACAACCATCCTTAACAAGATCTGACTCCCTCTTCTGGAGTGTCTGAAGACAGCTACAGTGTACTTAAATATAATAAATAAATAAATCTTTTTTTTTTTTTAAAAAAAAGATGCTACATGGTCATTCTAGAAGGACCCTAAGGTTCACTAACATTCTTCTATACGTGTCCCTATCTTTCATTCACTTTGTGAACTATCTTCTATCTAAATTTATAAAGTTGTAGTTGTTTAAATTGCATTGTTTTTGTGTGCTTGGCTGGACAACAAGAAAAGGAGGCATCAGAGAGTGAAGGGAACTGCAAATCTGCTGCTGTGGTGTATCACGTGTTAGAGAAAGTCTCCTTGGTGTCAGGGCCCTCTGTGCTGGGAATGACATCCTTCACATACTTCACAGCATTCTTAAGATGTCTGCAAGATGGTCATCACAGTGTCAGTCACATCACTGGCATGTGCCAGGAGGAACAGCTCCTGGTGACATTCCTGCTTCGACTGCTAGTGCAGTATATCGTTCCCGATAATGTGGCAGTACTAACTAGTGTGCTGTGTTTTAAGGAGGATGTGTTTTCAAACAAGTGAGATTCTGACAGGATAGTCAAGGCAGTCATAAATCGGATGTGTCAGCAATGGTAAGAGTTATGCTTCTGATTTCTACAGTAAGTTCTCTGCTTTTCTTCACTGTTACTGTTATCTAAAAGAATATGTAACAAATGGGGTTGTCTGAAAGTGCTCAAAAAGACCAACAGATGGGTTCAAAGGGTCTGGAATCCAAAAATTGCATTTCTCCAGTCTCGAGTTATGCCTTTTATTTTTCCTGTCTGTATTTCCAGCCAGTAACCAAGAGATAGTGAACATTTCATAGAGCATCTGAGGCGAAGCAGACTCCCTTTTAATGGTGACAAGGATTTGGTGCTGAGAAGGACTTAACTCAGTTTCATCTGTAGATCATCTGTTGATCATTTCCAGCTTCTATTCACTTTTCAGATAGGAAGGGGTTACTAAACCATGAAACATGGCATGAGACTATAGCGAGGAATGTCCACAACAGCTAAATAATGATTGAAGAGGAAGATTCCAGATCAGACTTGACCAAAGTTCAGACTGTTCTCATAGACATCCTACAATGGCATTCATAAAGAAAAAAATTTTCAAAATCTGAAGTATCATTTACCATGTATAATTTCTTTGCATATCATCTGTCTAGGCTAATCTCAACTGAGCTGTGTATAGTTGTTAATTGTCAAATAATTTTTGTTGTCATTTTAAGTTCATAAGTTAAAGAATAGTTCCTGCCATGGGCTTTGCTATAATAAACCAAGAGGCCTTATCTTATTGTTCTAAGTAAGAATTTCATACTTAGGACTAGAGGCCCTGAATAACCATTATCTCTCCATAGAATGCTGCTTTACTAAGGATACTTCATCCATTCTACTAACACCAACTTTAAAAAACATGAAAATGTGCTAATAACAAAAGTTTTCACCTGCAAGTACCATTTTTAAGTACTAATTCAACAAATACTAACTTTGTATCACTCAAGAATTTTATTCCTGCAGAAGGAAATTCTTATCTAAAGTTAAGTTTTTGATCAATGCTCTGGTGTTACTCAGACTCAAATATTCCAGCCCAACATTGTTTTTTTAATGTTGACAGAAGTCCTCCAGCACTCTCAGTTATATTCCTCTGACACGTGCTAGCTAGCAGGCCTGTGTTCTTTCTTTCTCTTCAGTTCTTCAAATCATTAGGCAAAGAGATTGAAAGAATCTATTGTTAATTGGCTGACTGCCAGAGCTTAGCTCTTCTTCTTACAAGTCCAATGACTTATTAAAAACAAAAACAAAAAAGCAGAAGACAGGGTGATTGAGAGTCATGAGGATTTACCATTTGTTATAACATCTTGTCTTTGCAAACCTGATTACATAGAATTACTCTTTACTCCAGGGGTCTGTACCTTGCCCACCAGAGTGCATTAAAAATTTTGATAGTCTGAAGGGAACCTTTCATACAGTCTAGTTTTGGTTTTGTTTTGGGCTTCTGGATTTTATTTCTTTATATAAAATAAAAATAAATCTTCTAAATTATGGTTTTATTATTGGGAAAGTCAGTTGGTCAATTCATTTTCTTGCATCTAATCTGCAATTTTAATGATTTAAAAAGATCATCTGTGCTTTTAGGTTTTCAGATTTAGAATTTATCCCCAAGAAGTCTCCTGTTGGCTCCTTCTGTTCACTGGTCACTTTCATCCATTGCATCCCATTTCCTTCCAAGACATCTGTTTTCTTTTCTCAGCTATTGAGTTTGGTGAAGGTTCTACCCTGTCCCCTGGGGACTTATGCTAACTGGTGTCAGCTGGAGGCCAGGTCTACTGGGAACTAGGTAACTTGGAGTGGCTTTCACAGCAGAGAGCAGCCTTGTTTCTGGAAAATCTTGATCCTTTCCTCTTCTTGGCTTGTAAAGTGACTTTTCCTGTCCTTAAGAAACTGACTGGGTGTCAGGCATGTGGCTTAGTAAGCTGTACAAGAAAAATGACTTACTATAAAGGACTGTTGAAAAATAGATAATGATCTTTTTTTTTCTTTTATTGGATATTTTCTTTATTTACATTTCAAATGTTACCCCCTTTCCCAGTTTCCCCTCCGGAAACTCCCTATTCCATCCTTCCTCCCCCTACTTCTATGAGGGTACTCCCCCACTCACCCACCCACCCACCCACCTATTCATTCCCACCTCCTGGCCCTGGCATTTTCCTACACTGGGACATCGAGCCTTTACAGGACCAATATGTTACATATAGTTCTTTGTGAGAAAGATACAAACCTTGGTTTTAACTATGTACAGCTTCTGCTATAATTCTTCAGCCCCAGTTAAATAGTCTTTAAAAAAAATAAACAAAACAAATCAAATAAAAAAATCCCATCTTTTAAACAGAGCAGGTGTCTTCCAGGTACTCTCAAAATGACAAACAAAGGGAAGGGGTAGAGACTCTCCTTGTATGTTTTCTGTGCCTTAGAAAAGAACACAGGGATGTTCTCTTGACCACTTATGTGTGAGTCTGCAAAAATAATGGTATTATAGACATCAAGGGAATGGATATAGTATACGATGAAGTAAAATAAAAAGAATGCCCTATAAATGTCACCGTGGCAAACTGCATCATCTACAGTGTCACTCAGCATGCCATTGGTGTTATTGCAGACAAGCAAGTTACAGAGAAGATTCTTGCCAAGAGAAGTAATGTGCATATTGAGTACCCTAAGCATCATAAGAGCTAAGACAGCTTCCTGAAATGGGTGGAGAAGAAAAAAAAAAAAAAAAAGGCAAGAAGCCAAAGAGAAAGGCACCTGGTCACACAAAAGCATCAGCCTGCTGCACCCCAACAAACAGGCTTTGGGGGAACTAGCAGAAAGGCAGAAAGGAGCCTGAGCTGCTGGAGCCCATTCCCTGTGACTTCATGGCTTCATGTACAAAGAATTATTTTCATTGATTTTAGGAGTGCCAAATGGCAGTGGTGGGGAGCATGTAGCTGAGAAAATCTGTTTATCTCATGGTCAGGAACCAAAGGAAAGTAAGGAGAAGACAAGAGACTCACAAACGAGCCTTCGAGGGCTACCTCCAAAGACCGAACAGCATTCTGTCTCACCTTAAAGGCTCTTTTACCTCCCAGAGGCACCATTCTGAGGACCAAACTTTTAATAGATGAGCTTTAGGGAAACATTTGCATCCAATCTGTATCCCTCCAGAAGGCGGGACTCTGCTGCGTTTATTGAACTAGTTAAACTAGACACAGCTTAAGGAAGAGAGAGTACAAATTGTTCTTGCATACAAAAAAAAAAAAATAAGAGTCATAGCATCCACATGAAATGTATAAACTCTGTCTGACACATGGCTGAAATAACCCATTTCTAAAAATACAGATTTGAGACAATCACATAAATTGAGCATGACTTATAAATTAGTATCAGATAATACTAAGGACTTAATCTGATTAAGAGAGTATTTTGAGTCGCAGAAGAGTCCTTGGAATTTTAAACAGTGTTGAGACTATGAAAAACTAGAGGGACTTTTGAAGTTGTACTAAATGCATTTTGCACTATGATGTGACCACAAGGGGGTGGAATGTGGTGGTTTAAATGAGAATGTTCCCTCATAGACTTATATTTTTGAATATTTGGTCTCCGATTGGTGAAACTGTTTGGGAAAGACTAGGAGGAGTGGCCTTGTTGGAGGAGGTGTGTCTAGAAGTGGGCTTTGAAGTTAAAAAACAAACAAACAAACAAACAAACAAAACACCCTCAATATTCCCAGTCAGTTCTCTCTGCTTTGGGGTTGTGTCTCACGATGTGAGTTCTCAGGTACTGCTCCAATTCACGCCTGCTTCTGTTTCCCACAGTGGTGACCGTGAACTCCAATCCTCTGAAACTATAAGTCCCAAATGAACATTTTCTTTTATAAGTTGCCTTACTCATAGTGTCTGATCACAACAATAAAAAAAAAAATGGACTACAACATCTAGTAAAACCGAGCAAAGCAGAGTTGCTCCGCTAAGTCAAGTTGTCTCTAATCATGTCGAAGCTCAGCTGAGGAGAGGGCTGGGCAGTACTGGACTAAGGCACTGGGAGATACTTAAGAGGTGCTTGGAAGTGGGTAGCAGGGTAGAGAAAATGATCCCACTGTAAGGAAACCTGCTCTAGCCACGTTGTGCTGGCAAGAGGGAGTGAAACAGGAAGCTCAGGAGGACAAGAAGCAACAGCTGCAGAGTACAGTGACCAAGAGCTGCTACTGCGGCTGCTGCTGCTGCGTTTCCATCTGTTCACCTGTAGGCTGCCTCTGATAGGAATCTAACACCGCAAATGTCTGCATCAGTGATAATGTTCCCATAGCCAGCCTTTCCAGGAGACCTGTCCCAGCACTGACGTGCTTCCATTTCTCTTCTCATATTCCTCTCCCTCTTCCATTTTCCAACACTGACTTTGACCCCGCCTGTACCATCACATCTCTGCCTTTGAACATTGGCTCCCAAGTGGCAGTGACTGCAACAATAGGCACTTACTAGACAGAGTTTCGTAGATACCAGGTATTAAATGGACCACCATGACTAGAAGGGCAACTTATTTATTAGCCAACAACCAAGAGCAGCCTCTTATCCAAAGAACTCTCAGTCTGAAAGCTCAGGGGCACAGTATTTTTAAAGGTAAAACCCACCAAAGCCAGAATGACATCATTGTCAGGTGCGGGTCAGGCGAGCCTGGTGACATTTGTTTTGGCAGAACACATCAGCTTCTGGGCCACGGCCAGAATCAAACAAAGTCGCAAATGTACTGCCAAGGTATATGTGACTGATGAGCAGTTAGGAGCTGAAAAGACACGAGGCCCTAAGCAAACACAGAATGGAGACAGGTAAGAACAGGGCAAGATGACATTACCTCAGTCACGTTAAAGCCAAGTACCTGGGTCCCACATTGCTGGCAGGATGCAGAATCAAACTGGAGCCTGACCGTCTGTAGTTGCGATGCTGTAGGTATCTGATTACCATGCCTTCCTTCACAGGAAACAGGGAGTGGAGTTAAAGCCTGGAGCCAGTTTGCTGAGCTAGCCACACAGTGCAGTCTCTTAGGAGGCGGCAGTACCTGAGGGTCCCTGTTTCCATAAGGTCAGTCACATGAAGAACAGTGTGGGCTGTCTGGCAGGATGGCTCAGCTACCTTTCTCATTTAGGGTACGGATCCCCCAAACACCCTAAACCTCTTGCAGAGCATGTGGAGAGAACAGAAGTGAAGATCCCATTGCTTCAAAAACACTTCCAGGAGTGGTCTTGGCTGAAGACTGAAAGAAAAAAAAAAAAAAAGGAGCCAACAAATGCAGGCATCTGTGGCTGCATATTTTATTGTTTACATAGAACATGTTCACATGCACTGTCAACTTATAAAAATCTCTCCAAGGTGGGTATGCATATTTAAACCTTTTTTTCTTAAGTTTTACTCTCTTCCAGGAAGAGTTTAAGGGACTTGTATTCAAAATAATAGATAAAAATCTTTAAATGGTAATAAAAATTAGAACAGGGAGTATTGCTTTAGACTTTATAGACCCTTTTCATACAATCTAGACTCTTTTTATACTATCTAGACCCCTATCACACTATCTAGATGCTTTTTATTCTTCAGAGTCAAATTTTATGGATCCCTTACAGTGATCTTTGCTTCTCTGTTTTCAGGAAGAAATTGCTGTAATATTGTTCACCAAGGAGAGCACTTGCTTAGAAATTTTCCATACTGAAATAGGTTATAAAATTAGCAAGCCACATTTTGAGAGCCACTCGGCAGATCTAGGAGGTGGAAGATTTGAAACCCTCCCCCAACCTTCCTTCTGTCTCTGCTTTTGCGGGTGTTTCTGTCTTTATCTGTGTGGGTGGATGGCATATGTTTGTGAAAATGTGTATTTTTTTCATAATTTTTCAAGCAACATACACTGCCTCAATATTTTTTGAGAGATTCCTAACAGCCCTATCTTTGAGACAAAGATCATCTCCATCTGAATAAGTGTGGAGCCAAAATAGAGAAGGTTACACATTAAGGAAAAAAGACTCTGGTATTGTCACCTGTGCCCCCACCTCCTTAGCTACATTATGATGTCCCTATAACTGTGAAATGACATACTGTGATATGAAGCCATGTACACAGCTCTACCACTGTGGTTATTTGTGTTTGTAATTATGAGACATTCAAAAATCATTTTGCCATTCATCAAATAGCATAATCATGGATTTATCACCCCTCTAGGCATAATAGATATAGACCCCACAGAGAAAAACAAAGCTAATTCCCGTCTTCACAGAGCTCACATTCATTCTGGAGGGATAAATATCAAAATATATAAACCAACACATCAGCTGTGACCTCTAACTAATGCAGGAAAATCTGTAGCCTTTTGACCTGTAGATTAGCTTGTTTAGTGTTGGTAGGGTAGCTGACGGTAACTCTGTCCATCTTAATGTGTTTTACATGCTTTGCAACCACGAGGAAGCCACTAGGCTGACTCTAGTGGCATTCCTGTGGGGGTGTCAGTGCTCCTCAGGGGCCTCAGCAGGCAGAGTCCTTGGTTTCCCCAGTCTTACAAACACCTGCCAAGACACCCCCAGGTCCAAAAGGAACTGCCAGTCACACATCTAAGGGCAAGCTCTTTCCTGTGAGGTGCCAGAGGGAAGTAGGCCAGAGTGGGCAAGCAGGCTGAGCAGTGGGCAAGCAGGCTGAGCAGTGGGCAGGCAGGCTGAGCAGTGGGCAGGCAGGCTGAGCAGTGGGCGGGCAGGCTGAGCAGTGGGCGGGCAGGCTGAGCAGTGGGCAGGCAGGCTGAGCAGTGGGCAGGCAGGCTGAGCAGTGGGCAGGCAGGCTGAGCAGTGGGCAAGCAGGCTGAGCAGTGGGCAAGCAGGCTGAGCAGTATTCTCTTCCCTGACCAGGCTCTACTGCATGCACTCAGGTGGGGAATCTGGTGGGAAATCTTCAGTTGGCACCAGGAGTTAATACCAGCAGTCCATTTTGAGAGACAAAGAATTAAGAGAGGAAGAGAGTCCAGAGATGTTATATTGGCCTCTTGAAAAGACTTGGTTGCCCGGCGGAACCTCTGGTACCAACCAGTTCTGACTTAGTATTTTTATCTCCTTAGGTCTGACCAGTCTTGTGTGCAAGTCAAACTACACTTCATTTGGACTTAAACAGTTTTAACAACATTTCTTGGCAAACCAAAGATAGATAGATAGATAGATAGATAGATAGATAGATAGATAGATAGATAGATAGATAGATGGATAGATAGATAGATTAGTTAATTAACATGAGCAAGAGGATGGGTTGAGGCAGGGAGGGAGAACATTCAAGGGTAATTTGAAGGAAGAACTTCCAGGAACAGAATATTTCAGGCTTTTAAATAACCTTTATTTTAATTGTAAAACTTTGTGAGACCAATGCGTCTTTAGATTTTCCATAAAAGGTGAGATAGCTGAGTGTCAGGCAAGTTAAGTCACCATATGAGATGGTGTTTTTCCCGGCCCCCTCCTTTCAGGGCTCCTGCTCTTGACCTGACTTGTGCTAAGCCTAACCCTGTGCACTTCTGTTTCCTCTCCTAGCTGCAGTGACTACAGAAGGAATGTGGAACTGCGGTGTGGTGGGATGGGCTGTGAGCAGTGACGCAGCTGAGTAGAGACCCTGCTTTGAAACTGTTCACGGGACAAGCATATGCTTCTCCCCGGGGCTGTTGTTTATCTGGGTGACCTGGGCGGAGATCAAGCATTGTCAGCTCAGTGCTACTGCCCCTTGAGCAAGCCTCATGCATCCTGGTAGCATTTCGACTTGTCTTCTGTATGAATTCCTACACTTTGTACTTTAGATTAGTGGAGCCAACTGTCTAATTGGGTCAATTGTTGGGTGTACTTACACCACTGACAGTGGTTTTCGGGTGTTTTATGCCATGACTTATAGAGGCTTTGTAGAATGATGACAGTGCCCTGGTCTGATAGCTAACTCACCAAACGTGTGAGAAGTTAACATGTTGAACTGTGTTCTCTGTGCTCTTTGGAACTCTGAGCAGAGAATTCAGTGAATAGACTCAGTTGCATTTATTACAAAACAAGTAGAATTGTCAGCACTCTCTGATTGTCTCCAGAGTACTCCTGGAGCTGTTAGGGTCCTTATGAGAAAATATCAACCCTGGTAGTTATCATTAGCTATCAACATACAGAAACTTGGGCATTCAGACACAGCCTCATTTCTTCTTAAGCCAGAGCTTTGGAGACAAGAGCTGACTCTTCTAGGGACAGACAACGGCTGATTGGTGTTAGAGCCAGGACTGGGACACAGGTCTGGAGCATTTCAGTGGGCACTCTTATTCTACGCTGCCGTGATGACTTAGCTTGTACTCCTGGTCTCATGGAGGCTGCTGAGGCTGCGATAGAGATGGGTACCCAGCTCTTGACTGCAAGTGCAGCACACTGTTCTGTCTTACAGCACTCTGAGTTGTAGCTGATGGTTGTACCAGAGAAGGTTTTAACTTACAATGAGAATACTCCCATGAACTCATGCTCAGATCTGGTGAACTGAACTGTGGAGGGATGCGTAGTCCATATGATAATGACCCTTGGTACAGAGCTGTGGTACTCTTCCCCCAACTCCCCATGACTTAGGGTCACGGTGAGCCTCTACTTGCTCATCTACAGTCAGGGCAGTGAACAAGACACCCTTTCCTAGTCTACAGAGTTCTGTGGTCCTTTTCCAGATGCCTATGTACCTTTATGTTTCGTCCAGTAGAGGGAGGTGTGTGCTCACAGACTTAACAGCCCTTCTGGTCTTCTCCCAATTGACTTCTTGGCAAGTTTCCTAGAGGGCATTAGAATCATACAGGTCCAGGCAGGACATGATACGCTCCTGGAAGACATGGACAGAGTAAAGCAAGAATTCAAGTTGTGGCATTATACAGAATTAGCAGAGGAAATCATAAGCATTTTAGGAAGCAAATCACTAAGGCCCTGGAAATTTTTAGGAGGATGCTTCACAGAAAGACAGATTGGCGAGCAGTTGCCCCTTCTGTTCTTAGGTGTGTATGACAGTAATACAGGAAATGTCTGCGTCTCACAATATCAAGTCAGCCCCGAGCTGCAGCTCCTTTGTCAAACGACATAATGTGGGGGTGCATAAGGGGAAAAGGTAATGTCACCTGGTAGGTTGGGCATCTTCAAACCCGGAGCCTGACTTTCCAGTCAATCCACAGTGTGTAAAATCAGAGCTCCATGAAAGAAAAACAGAGCATCTATGCAAAATAGCGTTTCCCCTGTGCACAGTAGAGAGGCCAGCAGGCAAAACTGTGAGAGAGGAGCTGCAGCTGTGCTGCGCCCGGCGGATGCGCATGGGGGATGCTATATTGGAAATAGTCCCGTGCTCATATGTTGCTCAGTTAGAACTATTTATAGTCACAGTAGAAGGAGACAGAGGTTAAGAAGTGGTCCTTTGAAGTTTCAGACTGGTACAGGCTAAGAAAGGAAGGGAAAGAAAATCTTTTGTCTAACTAGATATGGGGAATAGTATTTCTGGTCTTCTAACCAGTCTAGGTGATCACAGTGAGGGGAGAGGAAAGAACAGCCTCAGAACACATCCTGGACCCTGGTTGTCTTCTTCTCTGTTTTTCTGCAGTGAAGAGGGTCAAGGTAATGACATGTACTCAGTCTGCTCTGTTTGTAGGCAGGGCTATTAAAGCACATTCTCACATCTATAGCATCAGGCGACACTGCAGAGTGCTTCCATCATTGGATTGGATTACCCACCAAGGGCATTTTCCTAGGATGTACTGATCTTAACACGGATTCTTCTAAGTCCCTAACCTTCCAGGCTCATCAACTTCCTGGTGGTGTGTTGGTTGAGCACTGGCCCAAGGTGAACTAATCATCCATCTGTATAGAACACTCCTCAGCCTTGGCGTCTGGAAGGATGCGTGCTGAGGGAAGCAGGGACTTTTTGTGCCCTACATTTACAGCTTATAAAAGATTTTATAATTATAGGGTCCATAGCCCTAAGAGTCCGTCTCAGAGCAAGCTGGCCTTGCTCACACACAGTAAGCCAATGCTGACGACCTGTGGTAACCAGGCATCTTAAAAACTGACTTCCTCGTGCCATAGCCTTTGAGTTGATCAGAAGTGCCATTGAATCAGTAAAAGCAGCAGCCCCACTCGCACTCACTTTAATACAGCACCACATACTTTGCCACAAGTTTTCATAGCTGTCAGTCATCTTATCTGACCCGTCCCTCAACCCCATGGCAGCTTTTCCATTTGTTCTTGTTTGTTTACATGTGGAAAAACCGAAGCTTAGGGAATTGAAGCTCTTGTAAGAAACACGGCTAGTGACCAAATCCTAATATACTGGGTGTCTTGACAATAAAACGAAAATGCATTCTTTTAAAATTAAATACCACTTAATAACTTGTGGTTTAAAATGCACATCTATCTTATAAAAATTAAAGCTCAGTATTTTATTGACATCAGAATTCCTTAAAAACCAAGGTTTACACATGTTATAGATTTGGGCTCACTGTAATGTTTAAAAGTTTTCTGTTGCATTCTTAGCTTTTGTTGATCTTTGTTCTCATATATTGACATTTGCTCTCATATATTAGCATTTCTAAACAATTTTATGAAGCTTATTTTCAGACCTAAGCATTTAAAATATGTTTTAAATATTTAAAACATGTGTTGGTTATTAGTTGATTGGTTGGTTGCCTTTTAAATGCAGTGTCTTGCTATGTAGCCTAGGTTGGACTTGAACTCAGAATTCTCCTGCCTTGGCCTCTGTAGTCCCATGGTTGAAGGTGTATATGGCACATCTGGATTTAAATGCTTGGTTTTTGCAGTGTATGTACATATTTCCATATGTATAGCCACATTTGAGAGTTCAATAGTCTTCTGAATGCAGTGATTTTCTTAATGATATAAGTAATTATAATAAATAAGAAATAGAAAATGTCAGTAGACTGACCTCAAATGACTGGCACAGAGGATTCAGGTAAGTTGAGTCAAAAATGTTTTTCCAGAAGTCCCATCTCATGCTTATTCCCTTGTTAGACTGCATAGTCTTCCAGTGAGCACAGAGCACTCTACAGTTGTCCCTCTGTAGCACTTAACATGTTTTTTTATCATAATTGCTTGTATTTACACCATTATTTACTTGTATGCATTTGTGTATATGTCACGCATGCCCATAACAACTGGAATTACAGGCAGCTGTAAGCTGCTTTTGTGAAGCTCCTACAAGATCACGAACTCTTGACAATATAGCCTCTAGCTTATTTACTCTGGCACTTGGGGTTTTTTATTAATATTTTATTTATTCTTTTAAAATTTCATTCATTTATATAATGTATTTTGATCATATGACATTTACAGCTTAAGTGCAGTGTGTACTTGTGTGAGTTTGCTAGAGACACCATGACACTCTATGACAATGCCATACACTGGGTGGCTGAAACCACCTAAATGTTATTTCCTTGTTGTTCTAGAGGCTGTAAATTGGAGATCAAGAAGCCAGCAGGGGAGGTTCCTTTTGTTACCCACATACCTGAAAGGAAAGAGGATAGTCTAAAGAGACATTGTCTCCCTCAATTTGGCAATCGGATTGTTAAATCAAGATATGCCAAGAAACTCAAGGAATCTCAGAAATCTCAATCCTAGTTCCAGCCAGAGAGGGAGCTTGTTGCTAGAAAAAAGATTTGGGGACTCAGCAGTTAAGAGCACTGGTTGCTCTTCCAGAGGTCCTGAGTTCAATTATCAGCATCCACATGATAGCCCTCAACCATGTATTGGATGCTCTCTTTTGACATGCAGATATACACGAAGACAGAAAATACATAAATAAATAAATCTGAAAAGAAAAGAGACAAGACTTAACACCACTGAATTGTCAGCCAGTCTTGCAGGATCCCAGAGCCTAGAAATGGGGATTTGGGGTGGGGCTACAACCTGACCTGGATCTCGCAACTGCTGAGCTATGGGTACCTTAGGCCAGGACCCCAAGGATAGGCTTGGGGGAATTGGATCTCCAAGTCCCTCTTGTCATTGGGTCACATTGGTTCTTTTGATTAATGTATTGAGGATCAGAAACCAATACTGGCTTCGTAGGGCACTGACCCTAACCATTAAAACTCAGGCCCCTCTCCTAGACTGTGGATAACTGCCTGGTGAGGTGACCATCCCTCTGCGGACTTGAATACCTGGGGACTATGAGTCCCAATATTCTTTTTCTGTCAAGAACACTAGTCTGGCTTCAGGAACACTGTAAAGACTTCATTGTAACCCCACTATTCTATGATTCTGAGGGATGAGGGCTTCAACATAGGGATTTAGGGGGGAGACAGTTCAGTCCATAACAATACTCCATTATTTGTTGTGAAATAGTTGAAATACTTATAAATGAATAAGTACCTAATATTTATATTCCAGCTTCCTGCTCTCTAAGCGCCAGTCAACTTCTTTGTAGCCAGAGGTCTGAACAACTCAGGAAATCTAGTATTTTACAAAACATGCCAGGCCTGGAACGCTACCCTGGCTTTGCCAATACCCACTGCATAGCTGAGTTCCCTCCACATACCTTAAACTCTGGTTTCCTCTGAAGTAGAAAAAAAAATCACATCCACTGCAGAAGAAGGTGTGCAGCTCTCTGAGGTTATATATGTGAGGGTAAGGTGCCTGCCATGGTGTAGACATCAAAAAATTAAAACAAAACAAAACAAAACAAAACAAGTGTCAGTTAAAAGGCACATTACAAGTAAGCAGTATCTCACTGAATGAGTGTGTGTGTGTGTGTGTGTGTGTGTGTGTGTCGGGGGGGGGGTGCAGTAGCATTTGGGCGATCCCTGCTGCCATCAGTTGGTTTCTCTGCCACTCAGGCCCCAGGTTTGCTTTACTAAAACTCAATTTGGTTTATTTATCTCACTTTTTTTAAAAAATAACACATTAGTTGTATTTAAAGAAGGTTTTTATGACCTAGAGTTTGTAGATTTCACTGCATGATTTTAATTCTCACCTCTAATTTCTGGAAGCTAATCACATGGTGTTGTCACCTAATTGCCGTCTTCACTGACAGTTATGCAAATGGAGCTTTAAAATATGTCTTTATGCAAAACACCACGATGGCTCATCCTCTGTGTAGTTCCTGTGGTGGCTCCCATGAAGTGTCACATGAATACACGTTCTTCTTTTAGAGACAGTAATGCTGCTGATTAATGAATGGACAGCCAGGGAATTGCAGTGATCCTTTGGGAATCAGCAGACCAGAGTCAACCAGTAGCCATGGGCAAACATAAGTTGATTGGTGTGTTGTTAGGAATTGTGGTGTTGCTTTTATTTTTATTATTACAATTCTCCTCCCCCTCCTCTTCCTCTTCCTCCTCCTCTTGTTCGTCCTCCTTCCTTCCTTTTCCTACTCTTCCCCTTCCTCCTCTTTCTCCTCCTCCTCCTCCTCCTCCTCCTCCTCCTTCTTTTATGACGGATAAGTTATTTTCTGCTTCCCCATGCTATTTCTCTTGTACCCTCTCCCTTTTCCTCTTTCTCTTAATTTATCCCTGTTTCTCCTCTGCCCTAACTGCCCTTTCTCTCTGTCTCTTGAGGATCTGAGCCTTCTACTATTATCTGCATGCTTTCTTATCTTGTGCATCAGACTCTATCTCTCGCCCTCCTTCTTCCCTTGTTCCTGTCCCATTCATTCTCCTTTCTCAGCTTTTCCTACTCTTCCCCTCACCATTCCCTCCCCACCCTTGCCTGTCTGCTGAGTGACCAAGGCTATGAGCTCCCTCAGAAACACAGACAGCCATGTCCTTACAGGCCACTCTCTTTTGTACTGATACAAGTTCTTTAGACTGACATGGAATGAAATGTCACATTTAGCATCACTAAAAGAGGAGGTTTTATAATCTCAAGAAGGAACTTCAGCTGGAATGGAGCTGGGTTTGATTTGAGAATATTTGTATTGTAGGTTAAAGGCCAAGTACCTTTAATACACCGGAAGCCTGGGTTTGTTTGTTTTTCTTTTAATTTTTCATTTTGCTTTTACTTCATGAAGAAAGATGTTCTTGTATTTCATTTAATTAATAGTGAACATATGCATGCATGTATGTCTGAGAGGGAGGTGGGTGTCAACTTCTGCTGCTACCTACCTTGTTTCTTGAGAGAGTCTATCTTTTGGCCTGAAGTGGCTAAGTAGACTGGATGGCCAGAGAGTCCCAGGGATTCCCCAGCATGAAGGTTACAAGTGCGTACTGCTGCCATTCCTATGTGGTTCTAGGGACTGAATCAGTTAGGCACAGCTAGCGCCTAACTAACGGAGCTATTTCTTCAGCCTCCTGCTCCGTCCATTTCTTGACACTGCAGTGAAGCAGATGGTCTCTGTATAGACAGACTCTTGTTTGTTGCAGCCCCTTAAGGTACATGCCGAATCTGGGTAGTATTGAACGTGACTTCTGAAAACCAATGGGAAAGGAAATCTGTGGTTGGATAATGACTTTATCTTTTTTGAGAAAAAGGTCCTGAAGGAAGCAGGTCTGGCCTTATCTTTTCTGTTGGATACAGGATGTAAAACCCCTTCTTGCTATTGTCCACCTGACCCTACCTCATTTTTCCCCTCTCTAGCTCCCAACACAGTGCCTGGATAGCAACAGACTCCCAACACAGTGCCTGCATAACAGCAGGCACTCCTGGCTTTCTGCAGCACCTGCCTTGTAGTTTTCTCTAACTCCTGCGTGTAGCCATGATGGCTTCCTGCAAACTCCAGTCAGCCACAGTTCTTTCCTTGTCAGGAACCCTCTTGCCTTTAAGCAACGCGAACACTCCTCCCAGTATGCAGTTTTCCTGCCATAGTTATTTATGAGTATCAGTTTTCCTTCCCAAGGTTTCAAAGCCAGAGGACTCACCAGGAAGTGGGATCCAGAATCCTTCAAGTTTCACGCCCTGCAATTTAGCTGTTACAGTAATTTGTCTCTCCCTGCCCTCTTTCCCTGGTTTCTGCTCCAACCTGCCTGCAGCCTACACTGCTCTTTTATTGCCTCCTCTTCCTGTCGGCTGAGTGGGTTCCACTCTGGGCGTGTTGCCAGGCTTTATAGCTTCCTCTTTCCTGCCTGTTTCTCAATTCTTCATCCCTTTTCTCCCAGGTCTATTGAAGGATAAGTAGAAATATTAAGATCACTCAACTAAATCGGTGGAACTTGGTCAGTAAGTTTGGAGGTAATATGGAGAGTGGACAAGGATGGCCTGTCTTCTTCATCTATCTACACAGACCTTCCTGTCCAAGTTCTGTCTTACATCTATTTCCTGCACAAACACTGGGCCCCGGGCTCCTCTCCTTTCTGCACTCCATCCTGTTCTCGTGAATTGCCAGTCCACCGTTCTCTTCTGATTCTTGTCTGCTGAGCTCTTCCCTGTCCGTGAAGACATGGAATCCCACTTTCTTTACAGTCATGTGCCCTTGGTTATTGCCTATCTCTTCCTCTGAAATCTAAAAGAACTTCCTGCGTGTCCTCACATGACGCTTAGTAACAAACCATGTCTCATAGGAAGACGCCTCCACATGACCCAGGGTAACCCTTGAAGCCAACAGCTGTGGTACCTGCAATGGGAAGTAGGCTGCTTTAAGTGTCACGTTCATTCACCCAGTGCTTTGTCACTGGCAGAGCCCTTTCATCCACTGAATCTCATCAGATTTTCACAACTAACTATATTACAAGGTCCACACCACTACCATCATCTCACTCAGCAACCGCAGCCTCAAATTAGTGACTTTTTTAAAAAAAAGCCCTTTTAACCACAAAAAAAAAGGAGTCTATAAAAGAGATAGTTTAGAAAGCAATTTGGCATTTATTTTTTCCTACAGGCTATGTAAATAATTAACTCCTCCTGCTCAGGAAGTTAGGCATTTGGGCATCTAATATTAATGAATCTGATACTAAATAACTCTGTGTGAAGGTATGGAAGCCTTCATCACTCAAATGGTGGATAATTCTATAAAGCGGTCACCATACAAAACTCGCCCTTTAAAGTAGCAGTTGAGATATCAAAATCTGAGAATTGCATATTTGCACCCCAAACATTACAATTTGTAAACACTGCTGGGTGGTTCCTCTGGGTAACTCTTCACATGTGTTACCCTAGTCAGTGCTTATGGTTCATGAGGAGTCTAACTTCCTTCCCATTGGCACCCATCTTCAAGATAAGATTTTAAGACAAAATTATTTTAACCAAATGATGCTAGTTAACACTTATACACAGCCTGCCATCTGCTGGAGCTTTCTATGTATTATCACTAAACCTTTCAAGAGTGCATTTGAGAAATTGCACCAGTGTATGCATAATAAGCTTGGGCTTAGAGAGGGGACCCTCTTAAGCTGAACACTTGGAGCAAGTTGGACTAGGTATTGGTCTTCAACACCTGCGAGCACCATGTGTCCTCCCTGGCTGTACTGTCAATGATGAGGTGTCAGGCAGTTTCAGAGAGAGGAGTGGGATAAAGAAACTCCACCATTTAAATTCTCTGAAAATCATGATGATGGAAGTGGGCCAGGGCGATGTTGTGTGTTTTCTGGATGATATGCTGCATTGAGTTGTCTCTAGTTCCACATTAAAGCCTCAGCAGAGAGCAGCACATAGGATTTCAAGGTACTTCATTTGGTATTGAATTACTCTGTGAGAAGAATGTAATGAGTGGATAACAGACTGCTGTTGTGTCTTGGGTCTGACTGATTTATAGTCTTTCTCCTTCCACAGTTCGTGGACAGGTTTCTTAAGAGCAGCACAAGCCCCTGAGATTCCTGTTCTAGGAGAACGTACATTATTTAATTATTAGGTGACAAGATAGGTGCAGTGACATCACAGCAGTCAGAAAGTGTCTCCTCTCCAGGGATTCTCAACTGTGACTGCATATTAGGGTCGCAGAAGAGCTTTAAAGAGATCCCTGGTGCTCAGGTCCATGCAGGGAGGGGCTGGAAACAACCTCTCAGGGAAACAGCAAAGGCAGACCAAGTGAGCAAAGGTGCTTCCTCATTGGCCAGGATCTCTGAGTGGCATGGAAAAGCTCTATCAGGTCAGCAAGGAGCGGCTGTGTCTTCACAGTCATGACTCAACTTTTTTCACAGGGAATGTCAGTGTTTTCTTCTCTTGCACTCACATCTGTTTCCCCTCTGTCTGAGAAGGGCACTCCTCTTTCCTTTCACAAGCTCCGTTTCACTTGATACGGTTAGAATAAGGCTGATGGTTCTCCATGATCTAGAATTGGGTAGGGAGAGTTCACACGGCCTGTTCACTAATGGGTTCATCCTAGCTTTTGCTGGAACAGCTAGGGCATTCTTTCTGACTTTGTTTACTGAGCTCGAAGGGTATAATTCTGAGGCTGTAATTACTATCTTGATACTATAAGGGGAAATCCTAATCAAGATGGCATACAACATTGGGGTACCTTGACTGAACTATGTCCGTAAGACTGGAACTTGTGGGTATAGAAACCAATGCATGTTATTTTTCAGATGTCACTTTGATTATAGCATAATGAGTTCTAAGTGAATGATTCTACTCAGTGTGACCCACAGGTCAACTGGTGGAAAACACACCTTAATATTAGGCCAAGGATCTGTGGAAAAGACATACGGTTGTGTAAATATGAACTCAAATAGCTATCTCTGTTTGATCAACAACCATTACAGTATCATCTGCCCACAACTGCTGCGTTTAACTTTTACCTTTTCTATATATTGTTGAATTTAAGACTAATAGACTCTAGAAGTCCTTGATACTGCATTTGAAGACATACACAGCACTATGACTCTTCTTGCAAGAACATATATTCATTCAATGGGCATTGATTAATTATGTCTATAACCCATATTCTGAAGAGAGACATAAATATCATGCATAGGAGTATTTACCTAATTTAGAAGATAATGAAAAGCCATAAAAGGCCTTTGATCTGAGAAGGGGCATGATATAAGCCTTGGCTTAGAAAAATTAACCAGATGCCTGAGTGAACCATGAAAAGGGGATGGTCAGCTCATGATAACAACCAAGCCTGAGGCTAGAAAAAAAGGGCAATGTAGAGAAAACTGCCCCAGAATAGACAAATAGGTGTCATTATCTGAAGTTAAAGAAAAGAGGTGGGTTATAGGAATTCCACTTTATGAGCTTAGTTAAAGGTGTGTGCACATTCTCTAAACCTATTGAATTATGTAAACATGGTCAAAGCATTTAAACTCTATGGCCTACCTGTTCATTTCTGAGATATTAGTAATGATTATTTAGCAATATGGTTACAAAGGATGATAGATGCATAGTTAGACAGATAGATAGACAGAGACAGACAGACAGATAGATAGATAGATAGATAGATAGATAGATAGATAGATGATAGGTAAGTAGAAGATAATATTCAAATCAAAGCTTGACATATAATACACAGTAAATCAATGTGACCTTCCTTTATATTAATTATAATCTCATACTGTGTCAATCTCCCTATCCTGAAACAAGAAATATTACCAATCCTTTCTTCTTTCAAATTATGAAGCAGGATGATGGCAGTAGTCTGAACAGAAGGATCCTTATCTTTTAGCTGTTTGGAGCTGTCTGGAGGAACAAACTTGAAATAGACTAGCCAGCAAGAACCAAACTAAACATTTGTAGATTTGACACAGGCACTGAGGTTGTGTTATCTCTCTCTCTCTCTCTCTCTCTCTCTCTCATCACACATTTCATCAGTGGCCATTAGAAGGGCCCACTAGTGCATTACCTTGTGGGACTATTTAGAAGGTGATGTCAGGGTGTTGGCCCAATTGTTTATTCTGTTGCTTGTTATATACTTAAGACACTTAGAAACTTTGCATGAAACTGTCTGTGGGCTGAACATTGAAAAGACAAGACTATTGTGTAAGGCCTAAAAGCAACAGAACTTTCCCAAAACCCATTTAAACCACATCACCTTCATGCATATACTCTCAGGAAGAATACGGCTAAAGAATGGCTAGGTTTAAAATCAACATTCTCTCTGAAAATCACAGTCATGTAGTTACTTGAGCATAAAGAACCCCGCAATATTCTGGGAAAGACTAGGGATAAGTGGAATTGGACTGTGTAAGAATGACCAAGTAGCATCCTTAGCTCGTTCACTTGGGAGAGGAGAGTGAGTCAGATCGGCCTCTGCTGATGTGTCTTCTACTGAAGGCGGAGGGCTTGCTCTGTCCGCTGAGCAGAACTCGGTCACTGTTCAGTGGTTAGCTGCGGAAGCTCCCAGGAGGCTTTGACCGTGCCTAGGGAGCACTGATCTTCATCCCTTTCTCTGGCTGTCACCCTGACTACCGCTCAGCTGTTTGAAAGCAGTGACTGTATCTGATTTACTGTGTCTGCTTGCAGTGCATTTAGCAGATGAGTAAATGAATTCACTAATAGGAAACATAAGGGTGGAAGGCCTGTTTGGCTGTAGACTGCTCTAAGACTTGTGATTTCTGTTGCTACTTAAGATCGTCAGAGTAATAAGATATCTTGCCAACTATATGATTATTAGGAAATGAGACAATAGACATAGGATTTCCAAATTTGTATTTTTGTGAAAATAAAATTATTTCTCTTTGGAAAGAAAACCTTCCTGTTGGCCTTCCATGCTATGGGCAGTTTAGGATATTGAAAACACTATCAACATTGATTTGAATATAACTATGCATCTCCCACGTGGTTTAAGGGTAAAGAGGTACAAAGAGCCTGTCATAAGACATTCATGCTCAGGATAATCATGTGATTGAGGCCTTATTTGAAAAACACATTCTTTTTTTTTTCCTCTAAGATGAGGGACTTGCCATCCTGACTGTTGGCAAAAGACAAAGATTGTATTTTGTTGTGGTTGAACTAAGCCCTTGGAGAATATGAACTACAAATCACAGATGAATGATTGTAAATACTGTTTTTTAAGATCTTTTCTAGTCATTTCTTCATTATCTGTGGAAAATCTTCTTGAGCTCACATTTGAGTGCAGTGTGTGTGTGTGTGTGTGTGTGTGTGTGTGTGTGTGTGTATGTGTGTGTGCATTTGTGGAGGTCAGTGGTCAGTGTTTTTGTGTATCTTTCTCACTTGTTTTTCACCTTATTTTTTGGGGACAAAATTTCACTGAGCCTAGAGGTCACCAACTGGGTAGCAAGTTTCAGGAATTTACCTGTTTCCACTTCACTGGAATTACAGGCCATTGTAACTGGCTTCTAAAAAACATTTTGTTGTCTGATGTGGATACTAGAGATCAAACCCAGTGTCTCTTTTTGAGTAGCAAGCATCTTTCCACCATTTCACATTCTCAAGGTCATATACATGACAGCAGTATAGCACCTTACAGAAAAAGGCAAACCCTCTGCTGCAAAGGGACCATGAGGATGGAGGGACAATTGTCATCCAAGACTCACAATACTGTAAGGATGGAGGGACAATTGTCATCCAAGACTCACGATACTGTAAGGATGGAGGGACAATTTCATCCAAGACTCACGATACTGTAAGGATGAGGGACAATTGTCATTCAAGACTCATGATACTGTAAGGATGGAGGGACAATTGTCATCCAAGACTCACGATACTGTAAGGATGAGGGACAATTGTCATCCAAGACTCACGATACTATAAGGATGGAGGGACANTGATACTGTAAAGATGGAGGGACAATTGTCATCCAAGACTCACGATACTGTAAGGATGAGGGACAATTGTCATCCAAGACTCACGATACTATAAGCACCTCTCTGTGTGGAGCCGTGGAGAACAACGATGCTCTAGAGTCAGGCATTCTTTAGATTATATAATAATTGGAAACATAAAAATAGTTTTTAAAAAAGTCCACAAATTTAGACATACAAGGATGTTCATTGCAACTCTGAAGACAGAAAAAGAAATGCCCAAATGGCAAATAAGATTGGGAAAGGATAACGTAAATTTTATATATTTCCATATGTATATGTGAAATGTAAATGTAGTCACTTAAAAGGACAGTATGACTGTATGCAAACTAACCAATAACAATGGGGAGGTGATATTACCAGATTTGGAGAGATAGCCAATTTAAGCTCTAAACCAGTGTTCTGTATCCTTGCCTGGGGATATTCACACATCTCTTTATACAGGAGTGCAAATCTCTGGAGGTGGCAACATAGACTCATTTTTTTCTTTTAAATTGTATAACTCTGTATCAATTCCCAATGCATATGCACAGGATGATAAACTTGCAAATCTTGGGTGGAAGATAAAATTGTGAAGATGACTTTTCGGTGGAAGTTTTGGCTTTTTCTATAAGATACTACACTATCATCATTTATAAGTGAAATGGGGGAAAGGTGTTTGGCATGCAGTCCTCTTCCTCCTGGAGGACAGGAAAGGCTCCCCGACTAACCACTCAGTGCAACATGTGAACACTAGCTGTGGCTTGGTCCATTGGTAGAGGGGTTGGTGGTGGCCCTTGGAAATAGAAAGAAGTATAAAGCAAGGTAAGCTGGTACTTGTGCTAATTCTAGGTGTGACCTAAATTGTGAAGTGACTTACTTTAATTTGCTTTTCTGTTGTCTAAACCTGTACAACAAAAGAACAGATTTCCTAAAAAACTAAGCACATATGGCAACCCGGAGGATTCTTGCTCAGTTGAACATGTCCTTGGAATTAGAGTCAAGAGCCCTGCAGCATGCTGTCTTTAGTTAGCACTATGACCTCAAATTGAATCATTTAATTGGTAATCTCTCTGTTTCCCCACCTGGTAAAATGGATAATAATAATAATAATCCTTAGTATAGCATTCCTGGATGGGGTGTTGTGAAGCTTAAGATGATATTTTTGCAAAACGCTTAGAGCTCTTTAGATAAAAGCCGCAATATAAACACAAAGTCTCATTAAGGTAATTATACAGTGGTTTTTTTTTTTTTTTTTTTTTTTTTTTTTGGAGTTCAGGATTATGTCCAGTGCTATGTAGTGATGGAGGCCACTCTGTCAAACTTGGGGTAAGGAGGCAAATTCCTAACATGTTCTGATGGCAGACATAGTAGATACATTCACCCCTCAAACAAGAAAACTTAGTTTTGAGTGATATTAAAAATATTAAAGTCAAAAAAAAAAAAAAAAGCCAGTAAGTTCTGTATTTAAATGAAAACATCTCCTGTATAATGAACCAAACTCTGCTGGCTCCTGAAAACGGAAGAGAACAAAAGGCTGCTCTTGAAGGGCCCTGCTGGTTTCTATAAAGCTTTCTATCCTTCCCCCCCAGTGTGAGGTGGTGGAACCTGTCTGCCCACCGTGCACTTGGAAGGTTGACTCACACTCCTCCTGGCGGAGGCTCTGCCCAGGTGGCTCCGTAGCCACTCCTGGGATGGAGCAGGGAAGCCACATTCTCCACTCAGTTCTTCTCAGGCTGTGCTGAGAGGTCATCATGTTTACCACGGGCTCACCGCCCTTCAGCACCATGGGTGCACGCTACCTCTATAATCCAAGATACGGGCAGCCCATTTCAGTTCCCAAGGTCTGGAAGTGCCGACACAGGCGGTCAGTAACCCCAGATGAAGGTAAGCTCCAAAACCTGCATTTGGTTTGAGGTGGGGAAATGGGGTTTTGTTTTGCTTTGAGACATCAGAATTGAAACTCTTCTTTACGTTGCTCATTTTTATGGGCCTTTTCTAAGTCCCGTGGGAAATTGATTCACGGGCCCTCCAGTTAGAACTGCTGCTGGTGTTTCGGCTTTGTAAAATGCCATCTGAATGTTAATACTTCCCTTCGATTATATTAAACAAAACTAATGATTTCTGTGTTTAATTTTTAAAGGATATTTGAAGGCTAATATTGTATAAAGGATTATTTTCATCCTAAATTCTTCCAGCAAGAATGTGAATATTTGTGTTTTTGAATTATGAAAGTTTTATTTCATTTTAAAAAGTAGGTCTGTATAATAAAATACTGAATCAATATAAAATATGATCGACCTAAATTATTTAGCTAAGCAGGTGATAACATTTCAAGCCTAGTGTTTAGAATGGATGTTAGAATGTGAAGCAGTTTCTCAATTTCTTCTTTTCTACAAGAACTTTCTCATAGCTTTTACTGTATTTCTATCAAAAAATTAAGTTTATATTCAAACTAGAGAAATTGCCTAGGAGAAATGAATTATGTACAATACATTAAGTTCAGCCCTAAGGGAAAAACTAACATTTTCTTTTACCTTGCTCTTTCCACTTGATGGTGCTTATTCAAAGTTACAGTCTTGATTTTCTCATCTTTTTATGGACTTGTTGGTAAGCCCTTGAGAATCTCTGTGCTTGGATGTTCAATCTATTCCAATAGTTCGAATTGAAGTGGATAAACCATGAGGAAGCTTATTAATAAAACAAATGAGAAAAGTCTTTAAGATAAATTGCTTAGGGAACTAGTAATTAAAGCAGAAAATGCTAAAGTTTCCTTTGGAGGATATAAAGAAACAAATCAAATAATTTTAAGTTTGCAAACTATATTCTGTGATCTTTTAGCATTGCTTGGAGAGTATGCATGCAATTTCATTAGCTTGGAATTCATAGGATTTTTGTCTTTTGAGACAATCAGAATCAGTTCTCGAAAACGTTTGTGCAAATTAACAGTTCTGTATCATTATTTTGATTTGGGAAAACAAAGATTTCGTCCCTAGGGTCAATACTCTGTTACCAGCTCATTACAAAGACCCAGACTGAATGAGGAACAGGCATATGAATGAAGGGTACACCTGGCTTTTATTCTTGGTTCAAATAGTTTCTTCCAAAGCTCTGAGCATGTTATGCAAGTGTTGTTTGCTTTAGAGGTTCTTCCTTCAAGAGATGCTAATCTGTGTGTGCATTCTATCTTGTGGAGATAGTAGGAACCTGCTGTTTGCTGAGGTGGCTCCATTCCTTGGTAGATGTGGGTGTATCAGAAATTCATACCTGAATTGGGATCACTGAAAAATCTTCATAATTTTTAATTTGATATGTAACTCTGAACTGTTTCCTAAGCTTATTGCATTGCAAGGGGCAGCCATTCTCTTTAACCTAGTTGTGATGTTCTAATGGCAGGCATGTTGAGTTTCACTCATTTCTTTGGGGGAGATATTGTTAAATAGGAAATCATTGGTATCACTGGAACCTCAGGGCAGCTAGCTTCCAGAAGTGGCACCTGGCTTTGTTTGTTGTTTTTCTTCTCTAATGTAGGTGTTAGGGACCTAGGAGAGCTGAGATACAATTTTTGGTAACACTCAGTAGCTAAAGCATTTTCTCTTTACATTCATCATGCAGAATCTCTATTGGCAACACCCTGTCTCTGTCTATACTAGGGGAATAGACCTAAAGCTAGATTATGTGGGTTCTCCACCATTCTTAAGCCTTTGATATGTAAGTGATATACATGGTTCTGAGAGTAACGCTAATTTCAAATAGGATGGCCTAGTTCCTGCAGGATCATCCATTCCTCTTACTTAATTAGTCCATTGACTTTATTGCTGGACTTTATTGGTTGTAGCAGTAAATTGCGTAGGTGGCAATAATAACAACCATTTATTTGGTACTGTAGAAAGCAGTTTAAGTATTTTACTTTCTTTAATCCACACAGAACTTTTGGAAGGCAGATATCCTCCCTCCATTATATTTCACTGTATATCTATCTATCTATCTATCTGTCTCTCTCTCTCTATCTATCTATCTACGCACACACATATATCACTCTCTCCATTATATAAAGAACCTACCCAGAACTAGAGGGATAGTAATCTTTCTGATAACCATATGTATAAATATTGCATTACTTGCCATTTGTATCTTACAATAATGCCTTGACTTCGGCCTGATTACCCCAGCACACGCACCTGCTTTGTGACAGACGCTCTGCTGGGAGAGGTTGGATGACGCACGTAAGAGTGGGCAGCAATGTTTTAATTCTTCAATGTTAACCGTATACAGCCATTTCCCACATTTTTATCTTACTATCAAGCAAGCATTCAGATAAAGAAAGTAGTTAGTCTTTCCAACGAGATACAAAAGAAAGTAGAAAATTAAGTTTCTTGGCCTATAAGTCAATTCCACACCAAAAAAAAAAGTTTCCTTATTTCTTTTTCCTTATAAAATGGGTGTCACAGGAGCTACTCTTGAGGGTCAGGAGAACAGTAGCACTTACAGGTCTCAGGGGCTGAGCTGAAATTCGGGGGCCTTCTTTTTTTTTTTTAAGACTTGTTTATTTTATTTTATTTTATTTTTTTAAGATTTATTTATTTATTATATGTAAGTACACTGTAGCTGTCTTCAGACACTCCAGAAGAGGGCGTCAGATCTTGTTACGGATGGTTATGAGCCACCATGTGGTTGCTGGGATTTGAACTCAGGACCTTCGGGAGAGCAGTCAGGTGCTCTTACCCACTGAGCCATCTCACCAGCCTGGGGGCCTTCTTTTTATGGTAAGGTAGCTAGTCTTTTTGTGTTAATGCCTTTTAAGATGAAAGACTATAATCCCTATCCATTCCAAAAAAACGTATTTAACACAGTCCAGAGCTACCAGATAATGAATAATAATAATAATAATAATAATAATAATAATAATAATAATAATAAAATTGTTATCATTATCATAAGCAGATCTGTGTGAGAACCTAGTTAAATAAATAACTATGCAGATTGGTCTGCTGATAGTAGTTAATGAGGAATGCTGTCACCTGAAATTGCTGAAGTCAATAAACTCGCCTGAGCACAAACAGGTAGGACCCACAGTAACCTAGAAAGAGAACCCTAAACGCTAACAAAACCTGGCCAATGTGTGAGCAGTGAGGATGGACTAGTGAATGGGAAAGGCAGGAAGGATGAGGAAGAGCAGCCAGGCCACAGGATACAGACTAGATGATGCAGGTTCTCTCCACAGCTGCGCTGTCAGGTGCTGGGTGAATGGCTGTGGCCTGTGGGAGAACCACCTGCATCTAAAAGGTGGAGGTGAAAGAGGTGGGGGTGTTAGGGAGGCTGGCAAGGAACCAAGTTTCTCTCCAATCATGACTGTAGCATGCAGCGTGGTGTCCTTATCTGGAGTGTGCGCACCAGGGCCTTGAGGAGACAAGACTGGCCTTCCTCTGCCACAAGCAGCACGGATGTTGTCTTCTGCACACATGTGTTTTACTATGGGTGATGCTCCTGCTTATTTCCAAGGAGATTATTTCTCTGGTCCTCACCTTCTTGCCCTTCCCTTCCCTTGCTTTAGATGATACTTAACTTTTTTCTGTTGGTGATTTCCTTTCACACTTAAATTGTGAGAATTGTTGGTTTGGGGTTTTTTGGTTTGGTTAGTTGGGTTGGTTGGGTTGGATTTTGTTTGTTTGTTTGTTTTGTTGGGTTTGTTTGTTTGTTTGTTTGGCCATCACTTTCTCTGCAGAGAATGGACGTCTGAAAGGCCAGAGCTTAACTCAGTTGGTGCCTCATCAACATTTTGACATGGAGAGGACAGGACAGGAATGAATGGACAGGAGAGAAGTGTGTGAATGCGTGTGTGTGTGTGTGTGTGTGTGTGTGTGTGTGTGTGTGCATGACTGTGTTTAGGGCCAGAGACAGAAGAGGACCTTGGGTGTGACTCCTCAGGCTCTATACAGTCCTCCGCCTTACAGAGGACAGGTCTGTCACTGATCTGGAACTTGCCAAGTAGGCAAGGCCGGCTTCCAGGGAACTTCCTATCTCTTCCTTCCCAGTTGTGGGATTTGAAGCCACAAACACAATGCCTGGCTTTCCTTCCTTCGTCTTTATATAGATAGGTTCAGGGGGAAGCATAAGAAGGGAACCTATAACCTTCCATCAGCCAAGGTGGAATCCTTCTTAGTCTTTTACTTACAATACTCTATGGTCATTTGAATTCTGTCCATAGTCAAGCGGTGAGGAATCCACAGTTTCTAGTTCAGGAGGGACACTGCAGCCACCATTATGCTGTATTTACTTGCTGACTGTCTCCTATAAAGGTGCATTGTTGGTCATTCAGCAACAGAAGGAAATCCCAGGTGCTTTGTCATGAGACAAAGACTGATGCCTTTGTGATGTTCTAGTGCACAAACAGGCAGCAGGATGAGTCAAATGATTAAACCAACAATGGTTTTTGCCCATAGCAAAGTCGGGCTTCAGGGAATTCAGAGTCCTCACACAGATTGAAAACTTCTGGGCACACATTCAGACTTTTATGATTTCTGTATATCTATGTTTAGGTCTAACTATTGAGGAAGCACCAGGCCCATTTTTTGTTTGTTTCTTGTGCCCAGGTCATGAAGTTAGAGTGCTAGGGTGCTTTGTTTAGAGTTGTGAACTACTGGAGTGTCTCCACCATGGGCCTGGACTATGTGACCGTGGAGAACCACCCATCTGCTTCTGCAGAGGGTGGAGATGAAAGGCAAGCCCAGGAAGCTGCATCCTATAGAACTTCCTGGACAGACCAGGCACTAGAGGAAGCCAGCCTGGGAGACCATGGAGTGATGCCAAGGGAGGAGTTTGACTTGGACCTGAGGGAGCCAGGCCCAGGGGCATCCCTGAGCTCAGCAGTGGACAGATGGATGTTTATCTGGTTTCCCTCCCTGTGGGAGAGTAGAAGCAGTTTTCAATGACAATTTTATTGTTAAGGAGAGATATGCTTTGAAGTATGTGTAGTGGAAGCTCGGTGAACTGCACCACAGGAGATGTCCTGGAAAAGGATTGAAGTGAAGAATCTGACAAGACTCATAAAGCCGAAAGCACAGTAGCCAACGTCTAAAGCCATAGGATAAAGCTCTGTTTCTCTAAGGCTTCTAGTGTTGCTCAAGGGGCTCCTGCATAGAAGAGAACAGTTAACACACAAAGTAGGCGATGGTACTATTTAATGTGAGCTGTAGTGGGCTCTTGAGGAAGGTGCATCAGCACATAGACGACAGGTCCCCCCGCCCCCACCACCTTTGGGCAAGCCTCACAATTGAATAAGGGTGGAAGATTAAGGTTATAGTTTATGGAAGAACAAACTGTCGCTATAAAAGGGCAGTTTCATAATAGTGTGTGCCATTTGGTGTGTTCATAGTGATGGTGCATACAGAAAACATAGTGTCAATTGTTTATAAAAAGAAACATGGGGTGGTGGGGGGAATCCAGTGAATCTCTGCCAGTCATCCCTGAACACACTGGGCCAGTTTTCCTTCAGCTCATACATATACTCACTAAAGGCAAATTTGATCTCAGTAATAGTTAAGAAGGGGCTGGTGACATGGCTCCGTGGGTAAGTGCACTGACTCCTCTTCCAGGGGACCCAGGTCCAGTTCCCACAGCATGAATGGCAGCCAGCAATTGTCTGTAACTCCTGTTCCAGAGGATCCAATGCCTTTTTCTGGATACTGAACCACACTTTCACAAGTGGTATACAGACATACACTAAGGGAAAATATTGTACCTCTAAAATTAAATAAGTAAAAATTATGAATAAAGAGCAGATTGAAATGCTCTTCAAACTTCACAGTCAGCATCATCAACTGAAAGAATAGGAGGCTTATCATAAAACAACAAATTAGATGCGTTGTTTAGTTCCTATACTGAAGGAGATTGAACTCATGCAAAGGAGCACAGGTCAGAAAGCCAACACTCTCTTAACAGATGCTCACATAGTACACAGGTCAAGCTTTGGGCATGAGGCATCCAAACAAACCAACCAATGCTTGTTTGTTTCATATACATTTCAGTGTGGTGGGTATAGACATGAGATGTCTATGGCCATCCATGACAGCTTTGTGGAGCTGGTTCTCTTTTTGCCTTTGGACAGATCATAGGAATTAAACTTGGGTCCACAGTATTGCCAGACAAATGTCTTTACTTGCTGAGTGATCTCTCCAGCCTCAGGGGTTTAATGGTGTGATAAACCTTTTTTTTTTTTTTTTTCCTTTTTTAAATAGGATGTTTACCTCTTAGAAATTTCTTTCTGGTGAAATGTTGCAGTCATAAATATGACATTGGTCTGTTTCCCAGTATTTCCTTCAGATTCCTTCCCTTCCCTTCTCTCTCCTTCCCTCCTCCTCTTCCCCTCCCATGTCCTTCCCCTCCCCTTCCCCTCCTCTCCTCCCCTTCCACTCCCCTCCTTCCCTTCCCCTCCCATGTCCTTTCCTTCCCCTCCCATGTCCTTTCCTTCCCCTCTCCTCCCCTTCCCCTCCCATGTCCTTCCCCTCCCTTCCCTCCCTCCCCTCCCCTTCCCCACCTCCTCTCCCCCCCTCTCTTTCTGACATGGCCCCACTATATAGACCAGACTGGCTTCAATCTCTCAGAGACCCTCTTGTCTCTGCCTCAAGAGTGGTGGGATTAAAGACATAATCCATCATGCCTAGCTGTTCCTTCCTGTTTCTATTCAGTATGCTCCCACAACATAATTACACATGTGTTAATCTACTAAAAAACAAACAAACAAACAACAAAAAAGAACAATGAGACACTTTCTACCATAAGTGTCTGGGGCTGGCCTGAACATGATGGGATGCTTCCTGCTTAGAGCTGAGTACCTACTTTGCTACTGTGTTACTAGTTTTGTATTTTATTTAGCTTTTCCAAATTTATTAGTTCTGTATTTTTCCTTCTGTTATCTTGTGTATCTTTCATTACTAGTGTGTTGAACAGTCTCCACGCTTACTGATCAGGATAACTTTCTTATTAGTCTTCTGTGTTGACAAAACAGACATCATAGGTGGCTGTGCTCTCCCTCCACAGATGGACCGCAGATCTTACATGCATGTTAGAACAAAGACTTTTTTTTTTTTAATTTCTTAGATTATTTTGAATTAACTTGTTACTAAATAGTATATCCATCTTCATTTCAGAATTCCAAGTCAGAGATCAAGTGTGGGCTACTCCTGTGTTGCTTGGAAATGCTCTGTAAACAGAAAAGTCATAGCACATCTTCTAAATTGTGAGGTTTCCTCTTGGGTTTTGGTGCATCCTTAGATGACGGTCCTACCAACTGATTGATCATCAGAGGGATTCATACTGGGAGGCAAGCAGCAATCAATAGTGTAGGCTGAGGTCACTGACAGGGCCAAAGGCAGTAATGTGTGAAATTTAGGATGAATAGCCTAGGGGGAGTTTGTCTAGATTTACTCAGACAAGGGAGTTGTTTAGGCAAATATTGTGCTTTTAGGGGCTCTTTGAAGTGAGCCTCTAATAAATCAAGGGAAAGGCAGTTAAACCCCTCTTGGTGAGAGCATCAAAAGAGGAAGAGGATTCTGTTACAGGTCTTTGGAGCTATCAGTTGACCTTTCCTGAGTGGGAGAGGAACCTGGATGGCTGGGTACTTCTCAGTCTCTGGTGACTTTTATAATCCTCTTCCTTTCCCTGCTTTCTTATCCCCATCTTTATCATCGCTAGGCTTAGCCTTGCTTCATTACTCAGTAACATAGAACATTACATTATAAAGGTAATAGCTTCTAATGGTAGAGACTCTCCCATCATTCCCCATACCACATTCCTACAGTCTCAGAATGCAACCTTCTTGTCTTATTTTAAGGAAAGGAAGGTCATCAATCCTATTTGGGTTTATTTCTCATGTTTATATGCTGTCATTGCCTTTCTCCACTAATAGGAGTGAGAGATGAGTAAAAGATTCCTACCTACTAATTCACTCTCTTCTATTTTTTTACACGTTTTTTTTTTTTTTCCCCTCCTCTTGCAAACATTTGCTGCAGTAACAAATTGAGCTACATATATTTTCTGATTTCTTGTTAAGCTGACAGGATGCCTTTGATAAAGACCTGCCAATAAGTTAGCAGGCAAAAACCAAAGACAAAGAGATTAGTCAAAGGATGCTCAAAACAGGGTCACATTCTATCATACTTTCCCCCTGAGCCAGGAAAAGCATTACTAATAACCCGCAAAGCCCTTCCGTGAAAGTAGTTGGATCTGAGATCTTGCCAATATTGTATTCTAACTATTCCTTCTCAGCAACGGGGCACCCAACCTGAGCCCTGTTTTCTCTTCTTGCTACATCTCTAACACAATACTTGGCTTCAGGAGTTGACTGAAAAGCACGAACCATCTGGCTGTCTGGACTGTATGAGCATGTTTCTTTTTTTCTTTATTTTTCTTTTTTGTCTTAAAAATGGGACCACACAGTGCCGTCTCTATAGAAGAAATAGACCTGATGCCTTGCATTGTTATAGCTAAACTGAGGCTCTTCAATGATACAAGCAATAAATGCTATGGATACAATAGAGGGAAAATGTGTAAGGAAGGCATCAGTAAAAGAGCCATTCTTCTGGAAAGATCTTAAGACAGTTACCCGAATGATCCAAAGAAATAGGTCAAATGGCAAAGTTAACAATATACTTTCTGGTTTTTGTTTTATAGACTCCTGTAGATATTAAATAAAGATTTTTTTAATTTTTAAAAAAATTTTATTAGATATTTTCTTCATTTACACTTAAAATGCTATCCCCAAAGTCCCCTATACCCTCCCCCTGCCCTGCTCCCCTACCCACCTACTCCCACTTCTTGGCCCTGGTGTTCCCCTGTACTGGGGCATGTAAAGTTTGCAAGACCAAGGGGCCTCTCTTCCCAACAATGGCTGACTAGGCCATCTTCTGCTACATATGCAGCTAGAGACACGAGCTCTGCGGGTACAGATTAGTCCATATTGTTGTTCCATCTATAGGGTTGCAGACCCCTTCAACTCCTTGGGTACTTTCTCTAGCTCCTCCATTGGGGGCCCTGCGTTCCATCCTATAGATGACTGTGAGCATCCACTTCTGTGTTTGCCAGGCACTGGCATAGCCTCACAAGAGACAGCTATATCAGGGTCCTTTCAGCACAATCTTGCTGGCATGTGCAATAGTGTCTGCGTTTGGTGGCTGATGATGGGATGGAACCCCGGGTGGGGCAGTCTCTGGATGGTCCATCCTTTCGTCTTAGCTCCAGACTTTGTCTCTGTAACTTCTTCCATGGGTATTTTGTTCCCTATTCTAGGGAAGAATGAAGTATCCATATGTTGGTCTTCCTTCTTCTTGATTTTCTTGTGTTTTGGAGATTGTATCTTGGNTATTCTAGGNTTCTGGGCTAATATCCACTTATCAGTGANTGCATATCANGTGAGTTCTTTTGTGATTGGGTTACCTCACTCAGGATGATATCCTCCAGATACATCCATTTGCCTAAGAATTTCATAAATTCATTGTTTTTAATAGCTGAGTAGTACTCCATTGTGTAAATGCACCACATTTTCTGTATCCATTCCTCTGTTGAGGGACATCTGGGTTCTTTCCAGTTTCTGGCTATTATAAATTATGCTGCTATGAACATAGTGGAGCATGTGTCCTTATTACCAGTTGGAACATCTTCTGGGTATATGCCCAGGAGAGCTAATGCTGGATCTTCCGGTAGTACTATGTCCAATTAAATAAAGATTTTTTTTTAAGCTGTGGAAGTAAGCCTAAGCTGAAATCTTGTGTAGTGTTTAGAGTTCAGCACTGCCTGTTTCAGATATGCTCAGGGTCTTGAGACAATATGTGGATGATCAAGACTACTCTATTGCCATTATGCATCCTCTTTGGGTTTGTGAATCACTGATGAGTTGTTTTAATTAAAACAGAAATTTATTTATTGTCTACTGTAGCTATGAAGCAGTGAAGAATTGAACAGCTGAGCCCCGAGCCAGGAATCTTCTAAGGACATAGCTAGAAAAAAATATGTGGGTATTTTCTACTATTTACAAAACTCACACTAGTGATTGCTTCTTTCAGTTTCATGGATACAGTTTGATGGAGAGAAAAGTCCGTTGGCATTAGCAGTGGTTCTCTGAGAAGTCTAGCTGTAGCTTGCCTTTATATGCCATGAGCAGCTGACTCCAGTCTTTTGAATGGCACTCATACTCCATGGAGATCCATCATCTTACTTTGCAACTTATGAATACATTCCTAATTTCAGCCAGCCTCTCCTCCTACAGTGAAAGGAGGAAAGAACAGAAACTAGTATTCGTGAAACAGAAAACAAAAAGTAATATTTATCTGTAGCTATAGCAATAGCATGTGAGAATATACGGATATAGTCGTGATGCCTTCTAGTAATTACAGAGTTCTTTTTGGTACACTAGATCTCTCCTCAGTCATTGCTCTTGCACTTAGCAAGAGCATTTAGGTTGATCTGGATTTCTTTGGGTGGCAACCACCATTTAGTACTGAAGTCTGGACCGTTGACAGTCTAGCTCAGCGAACACAGTAGTCTGCTGCTAACTTCTCCTTCAGACTCTGTTCGTGTCCCACCAAATCCCCATCAATCCCATGGCAGCTGGCTGATCATTACAGCCTACTTGACTCTGCCTCTTCTTTTTCTGTCAGGTAGTAGCAATGAACCCCAGAAAATCTGAGGCTGACTCCTGCTCTGCTGATCAGTGGGAATATATTACTAAGCAGAGGACTGCCCAGAGCCTTCAGAACTTAGAACGTAGAGTCATGTAAGACTGTTGGACTTGCCCATGCTGGGTGGAGGAAGTCCTGAGTGTTGCAGGCTTGGGTGAATGTGTGTTGTAGATATGGCATGGCCATGCCAGGACCAGATCTCAGACAAAGCCTTCTCTGGGCTAGGCTCAGGCAAATGACAATGTTCCTTTCCTGGCTCAAGTATGAATGTTGGTAATATGTGCAGAAAATATCCACCATACCTTTTTCCTTAAGAATATTTATAGCCTGAAGACTGGTCCTCTACAGGGACTGATCCTACAGAGATTAGCCAAACCTGCCTACCGAACCATAAACGCTGCCTCCTTGTTTATCTGTAATAATCCTATCTCCCTATTCTGCTATATGTAATAAGCCTGCCTCTCTGTTCAACAGTATATAATAAGCACATTGAATTTCTAGGGTGTGGGACAAGTTCAAGTGTGTCACCAGGCAGAAAAACTGGTAAAGCCCAACAGATTAAGGAAACCCAGCAATTCTCATAATTGAGAAGAGTTAGACATTTGAATGTGCTCCAGATGAGATACTTGTCCTGGAGTATGTAACACCTCACTAAGGATCATACCAACTGGTCATGTAGCATAGAGCCCAGAATTGTCCGTGCTAGTGAGTTATCTAGATGTGCTGCCCAGTGGGTTTAGCAAATAAGCTTCCCTTCTTGGACATTTTCCTCCTGCAAAAGGTATTTAATCTCTGGCCCACCCTGAGTAAATTGTATGCAGCCTTTTCACCATGAGTAAACAGTTGGGACAAACAAGGACTGTCTCTCTCATCAAGGACCGTAGTCAGGGGAGGCCTTCGTTACAGAGCTGCACAGCCTAAGTCCTGACACTCATGGTGAGCTGAGACAGATTCTCCCATCCCAGGACTCACCTCAGGCCCATGGGCCCTGTTCTTAACTCCTCCCCGTTCCCAGTGGTGTCTGGGTGTCCAGGAGATTGGGAACCACAGCCCCAGCCTGAACCATTTCTCACCTGGAAAGACACGGGTTGGGGCCCCTCATCTTAGCCTGCGTTCTGCCCCCCTGAGCGGTGTGTCAGTGGTGTGTCCCAGGAGCCAGGCACCCTGATGGTGGTGAGGAACTAACATAGCCTGGTGGCTCTGTGTTTTGTCTCCCCAAGTAGCTTTCACATACACCAGTGGCAAGGTGAAATGCAGAACCACACTAGGGTGCTGTGATTTCTCCATCAGAGACCTCAGTCCATCTGAAACCCATGTTTATATAAATGTGTCCATTTGTCTGTTCTTTCTTTATTCCCTCAATGGCCCTCTTATCAGGTCAAGTTCCTAGAGCCATACAAGGATGCAGCCGTTGTTGCTAACCCTTCCATTTATGATCTCCTATAGCCATGTAGAAAGAGATATTTCAGCGTGTATGGACTACATGCTTGGGTTAGCATGAGCTTTGGGTCAGAAGGCTGCATCCTCCGTCACAGAATGCTGTTCCTACCCCCTCTGCAAACCTTTGGAAGCAGTCACTCTGTCTTCATTCTGTTTCCCACAGCAACAATAGAAGTGATTTCAAATTTCCCATTGCTTTCCCATTGTGTATGTATTATATGTATATGTTCATGTCTGTAAGCCCTCTCTGTCTGTCTCTCTGTCTCTG